>NC_051277.1:730197-745197 GCF_015220745.1 Sebastes umbrosus | reverse complement strand
CTCATGAGGAGATGACACTTCCATTTATATAATCTCTCCATCACATCGGGCTTATCTAACACACAACACACAACACACACGTGTGTCAACGGACGTATAAGTGCAGCAGCGGAGCTGACGTCATCGTCATCCTGCACTCTGAACGCCGTCTGTGGTTTTATCTGGAAATCAAACTGGTGGCTGATTAAGAGCTGAGATAGAAAACCTCACTGATGCTGCCTCTCTCTCTCTCTCTCTCTCTCTCTAGTTGGTGCATGTGTGTGTGTGTGTGTGTGTGTGTGTGTGTGTGTGTGTGTGTGCATGTGTGTGTGTGTGTGTGTGTGTGTGTGTGTGTGTGCAGCGATTACTACAGCTCTCATACTGATGCAATCAGCAGATAAAGAGGTTGAGGGCGTGCATGTGTGTGCATGTGTGAGTGCCTAAATACAGCATGTTTGCATGTGGTTTCATCTAGAGAGATGAGTGCACCACACACACACACATGCACACTTCATAAATCAGCTTGTTATCCAGCAACCAGCGATGTCAGGCAGCAGATTCCTCTCTCTCTCTCTCTATCTCTCTCTCTCTCTCTCTCTCTCTCTCTCTCTCTCCTATTTCCTACCTTTCTCTTCACTTCCTTCTCTCCTTCCTCTCTCTCTCTCCATCACTCCATCCTTCACCACAAACACACAACATGCAATCAAATCCCACAAAACTGCATCCTCCCCTCCCCTCCCCTCCATCCTTCACTCTCTCTCGGTTTTGGTTTTACTCCTCTCTCTCCATCCGTCCATCACCAGACAGGAAGTGGGTGCATTAGCAGAGTGAAGACGGCCTGATGGAATTAACGTCCATTATCTGTCCATTTACAGGACAGAGAGCAGGATGAAACAGAGAGGAGGAGGAGGAGGACTGAAATGATAGAGATCTCACCACACCGAGCTCCGTCTCTGCTCTCAACTCTGCAGAACAAACCACAGAAAACATGTTTGTGTTGTCTGTGAGGACAGTTTGGGGCTCAGCGGGGCGGCGGCAGGACGAGCAAACAGCAAACACGACTAGTGTGATGGCTGAGACACCTGACACATGGGCAAACACACCCCAAAACATACACACGTCTTCAAGGTTAGAGATGGAGGTTTTATAGAATACCAAAAACAACAATGTGTTAGTCTCTATACTCTCTAAACTCTCTACAAGCCCATCGGCTCATACTGAAGATCTTTAAAAACACAAATATATCATTTCTGTCAATCGATTCAAAGTTAATCACGATTAATTGCAAATAAATCGCACATCTGTTCTAAATGTACCTTAAAGGGAGATTAGTCAAGTATTTAATCCTTTTATCAACATGGGAGTGGACTAATATGCTGCTTTATGTAAATGTATGTATATATTTATTATTGCAAATCAATTATCAATGACAGATATTGATCCAGAAACCCTCACAGGTACTGCATTTAGCATAAAACAATATGCTCCAATCATAACATGTCAAACTGCAGCCCAACAGGCAACAACAGCTGTCAGTGTGTCAGTGTGCTGACTTGACTATGACTTGCCCCAAACTGCATGTGATGATCATAAAGTGGGCATGTCTGTAAAGGGGAGACTCGTGGGTACCCATAGAACCCATTTACATTCACACATCTGGAGGTCAGAGGTCAAGGGACCCCTTTGAAAATGACCATGCCAGTTTTTCCTCTCCAACATTTAGTGTAAGTTTGGAGCGTTATTTAACCTCCTTCATGACCAGCTGGTCTGACATCAATGGATTCCTTAGATTTAGTTTCATATGATGCCAGTATCTTCAGCAGCTTTAAAACTGAGCCCGCTACACCCTCCGAAATATCGACTACCCGTCAGATTTAAATTAATTAAATTAAAATCTCAAAATGTGTTAATGCGTTAAAGAAATGAGTGTTCACACGTTATTATCACGTTAACTTTTGAATATGTTTGAAAAGAGAAATAAAGACATGTCAGAACAAAATGAATTGAGATTCACACATCTGAAGGTCAGAGGTCAAGGGACCCTTTTCAAAACGCCAAAAATTGTCACATTAATACACTGACTATAAGGATGTATACTGTAAATACTGTACATGTAGAAGTTTTGAATGAACGTGGTATAGGATATGAATACATAAAGAACATCACTGGGAAGCTACAGAATTATATAAAAACCTAAAAAATGCTAAATAATAATGGCCCGGCCTTTAATCCAGTGTTTTTTTTCTTTTTTCCTTATGAAATCTTCCAAAAGTCACATTAAAAGAAGGGAAATGATCTGTTACGAGTGCAACTGGATTTGTAAGAAGATTAAAAAGCAGATGAAACCGCCGAGCTTTTACTTTGAAGTTGCAGACATTTGAATGTTCTTCTTTACTAGAAACCATTTTTGAAGTTCAGCTAAATGTCAGCAACCTTTTGTTTACTGTGGCAACGAACGCAGCCAACATCTCCGCTCCTCTTTATCTCAGGAACACATGAACATGATGGCGGAGCGATAAACTGTTGCAGACACGTTTCATAAGGACAACAAGACGGATTGCAGCCGATGGAAATGTGACCTGCGTGCAGATTTCTCTTCCAGCTCTGTGTTACAGTACAGCGCTGTAGACACGGAACAACAGTCTGCGTGAACACTGAGTCACATGTCCTGAGCATCCAGATTATACCTGGATTATGTCCAGATTACAGTACAGTACTATAAGTGGATAATCCACCTATAAAAGCAGGTTGGAAACGCAAGCGAGATGCATTAAGACCCAACTCTCACGGACCACTTCAGCTGTTGTTTAAGTGCAAATGCATCTCCACAAATAGCAACCGAGCATAGTGCACGGTGTCACGTGATGCTGCCATCGAGGATCTTCCACCATAACTGAAGCACAATTTGTTAAATCGTATATATTCTAACGGCTGCATTTTTTATCTAACTTTAAAATAAAGAAATAACACAGGCACTATGTTTGGAAGCAGCTAATGTCATTTTCGTGACAACGCAGGATATTGCTTTTCAGAAGGATGAGTTGAATGTTTTTATGTGCAGAAAGTAGCAATCAAATGCAAATGTGACTAACTGGAAACACATCTAACAGCGGAGGGTAAATCAACTGTTCAAACCAGACTAAAGAGGGAACAGAGAGAGGATGTGTTGGAGGCCAGTCAGTTTGTTCCTGCAGCTCTTCATCAATCTGTCTGAAGCACTTGAGATCTGACCGATCAACAATCAGTCACGGTGATCGATACGGTCTGCAGCGCAGGAAAACACAAGGAAAGAACTAAAGAGCCTGCTAAAGAGACAGAACAAACCTGCAGAGATGAAGCCAAACGGAGCCGAGGCACAAAACTCATTAGGAAAAACACATTCTGCTGTTTGGTTAATTATCGCAATAATCGCTGCTTGATTAACCATTTAATGTTAAAATTTAATTACGCCCAGCTGCATACGATGTTCTATCTCTGTGTTTTCAGTGTTCGCTCCTAAAAGAAGACAAAATAAAGTATTGTGTCAAAGATATTCAGACGCAGACTAGAATCAACTGAACTCTGAACGGGGTTCGGTTGGACGCAGCAGGGAGGGGAAAGAGGGAAAAGCATCTCTAGGATTTATATTAAACTACATTATTATTATGAACTATTAATTATGCCTGGCTGCATATGATATACTAAAAATAAAGTACTGTGTCAAAGATATTCAAATGCAGGCTAAAATGAATTGAATTTTGAACAGGGTTTGGTCGGTGGATTACAAAACGGTGGAAAGATGGTAAATGGACTTGGACTTATATAGCGCTTTTCTAGTCTTCCGACCTCTCAAAGCTCTTTACACTACATGTCAGCATTCACTCATTCACACACACATTCATACACTGATATCAGAGGCTACTAAGGTGCCAACTTTGCCATCAGGATCTAATCTAAATACTCATTCACACACCGATGGCTCTGCCTTCAGGAGCAATTTTGGGTTAAGTGTCTTGCTCAAGGACACATCGACATGTGACCCGGAGCAGCCGGGGATCGAACCACCGACCTTCCGATTAGTGGACAACCTGCTCTACCCTCTGAGCCACAGCCGCCCAAAGAAAGAGTAATCTTTAGGATTTTTTTAAACTGTATTATTATTATGAAGTATTAATTATACGCAGCTGCATATGATGTACTAAAAATAAAGTATTGAGTCAAAGATATTCAAATGCAGAATAAAATTAACTGAATTTTGAACGGGGTTTGGTTGGTAGATTACAAAACGATGGAAAGAGTAATCTTTAGGATTTTTTCTAAACTACTGTATATTATTACTATGAATGATTAATTATGCCCAGCTGCATGCCATTTACTCAATATAAAGTATTGTTTCAAAGATATTCAAACGCACACTGAAATCAATTGAATGTTGAATGAGGTTTGATGCAGCAGGGAGGGAAGAGATGGAAAGAAAAGGACCAAAATAAAAGGTAAAAAAAAACAACTACATTATTATTATGAAGTATTAATTATACGCAGCTGCATATGATGTACTAAAATAAAGTATTGAGTCAAAGATATTCAGATGCAGAATAAAATCAATTGACTTCTGAGTGGGGTTTGGTTGGACGCAGCAGGGATTAAAAAAAAAAGATGGAAAGAAAAGGACAAAGTAAGAACAAAAGTAATCTTTAGGATTTTAATACATTATTATATGAACTAATAATTATGCCCAGCTGATATGCGAACTCTGTGTTTTGAGTGTGGAGTGTATTCACTCCTATTGTATTGTCAAAGATATTCAGACGCAGACTAGAATCAACTGAATGTTGAGCGGGGTTTGGTTGGACGCAGCAGGGAGGGGAAAGATGAGGGGAAAAGGACAAAACAAGTAACTTCTTTTGTAACGACATTATTATTATTATTATTATTATTATGAACTGGGAAACTGTGTTTGGATTATTTTAACAATAAAGGTTTATGTTTTGAATCAGACAGAGAAAAAAAGAGAAAATGAAGAGAGTGAAGTGTATCTGAAGTGGAGGGTTAATCCTCAGAAGATGAGCTGTAATCTGTTGACCTCACTCCGCTGGTACAACACACACACACACACACACACACATGCACACGCACGTGCACACACACACACACACACACACACACACACACACACACGCACGAGCACACACACTAAAACACACACACTTCCTTGGGAAAATACCTGCAGCTAAAACATGTTTGACCATCAAAGTGGAAGATTGTACAACGCTACCATCACCACACACACACACACGCACACACACACACACACACACACACACACACACACACACACACACACACACACACACACACGCGCACACACACACACACACACACACACACACCCTGACCTCATTCCACTGTGTACGAGGAGATACAGCCACTTACACACTCTCCTGCACTCTATCGCTATCTCACACACACTCACACGCTCTCACACACACTCACAGGGTGGTAGTAGCCTGTGGGCGTGCGAGCAGCTGTGAATAATTGTGTTTACAGATGGCATACGTACGACCTGTGGGTTGAGAGAGAGAGAGAGAGAGAGCGAGAGAGAGAGAGAGAGAGAGAGAGAGAGAGACGGTCCTTACAAAAGAAGACATGGATGACATTTACACTGAACGTCTCTCTCTCTCTCTCTCTCTCTCTCTCTCTCTCTCTCTCTCTCTCTCTCTCCTCTTCTCCTCTTCTCTCTCTACTTTCCATTTTTTGCCAGTTTTCAACTATTTCCCTTCCGTTAGCTTAATTGCTATCAGTGGTAACGAGGCGTTAACAGCCGGAGCAGAACAATGAGCGGTGGCATAAGTAAGAAAAGAAAGGGCGGTGGAGTGTTTTTAGATGCGTGTCTAATGAATCATTTGGCTCCTGAAAGCAGGTAAATGAAGTTCTTTATTATTTATGCCGGTGGGAAACTGAGCTTTAAAAATAAAACACTATAAAAAGCAATCATCTACTGTACATCATGATGTCATTCAATCATCTACTGTACATCATGATGTCATTCAATCATCTACTGTACGTCATGATGTCATTCAATCATCTACTGTACATCATGATGTCATTCAATCATCTACTGTACATCATGATGTCATTCAATCATCTACTGTACATCATGATGTCATTCAATCATCTACTGTACATCATGATGTCATTTAATCATCTACTGTACATCATGATGTCATTCAATCATCTACTGTACATCATGATGTCATTTAATCATCTACTGTACATCATGATGTCATTCAATCATCTACTGTACATCATGATGTCATTCAATCATCTACTGTACATCATGATGTCATTCAATCATCTACTGTACATCATGATGTCATTCAATCATCTACTGTACGTCATGATGTCATTCAATCATCTACTGTACGTCATGATGTCATTCAATCATCTACTGTACATCATGATGTCATTTAATCATCTACTGTACATCATGATGTCATTCAATCATCTACTGTACATCATGATGTCATTCAATCATCTACTGTACATCATGATGTCATTCAATCATCTACTGTACATCATGATGTCATTCAATCATCTACTGTACATCATGATGTCATTCAATCATCTACTGTACGTCATGATGTCATTCAATCATCTACTGTACATCATGATGTCATTTAATCATCTACTGTACATCATGATGTCATTCAATCATCTACTGTACATCATGATGTCATTCAATCATCTACTGTACATCATGATGTCATTCAATCATCTACTGTACATCATGATGTCATTCAATCATCTACTGTACATCATGATGTCATTCAATCATCTACTGTACATCATGATGTCATTTAATCATCTACTGTACATCATGATGTCATTCAATCATCTACTGTACATCATGATGTCATTCAATCATCTACTGTACATCATGATGTCATTCAATCATCTACTGTACATCATGATGTCATTCAGACAGTATAATAGCAGCGTAGGCTACTTCCACAACAGAGGAGGCCTCGACTGTCACTCACTCAGTTTAAGGAGCTGTACAATAAAACCACACACGTCTGAAGAACATAAGAAATGTTACTGAAAACATTTAAAAACAAATTAAACTAAATGTGAGGACTGTATCTGAAAAGATAAAAGATCATTTTTCTTTATTTACTAGCCTTATTTAGCCTTATATTCAAAGACGTTTGGAAAGATGTAGTGTTCTGAGTATGTACTGGTTTATGATTTTTTTTATTATTATTATTTAAAAACGCAAAAAAGGCTTTTCAGATATGCTGCGGCGGTTTAAAGGTCCTTTATTGTAAAAAGTGAGATTTTCATGTCTTTTATATTATAAAGCAGGTTTAAGTTCTATATAAATACTGTTAAACTATCAAAACACTCAATATACAGAGAAACACACACACAGCCCGTAATCAGGATTTCTGTCCATTTGTGATGTCACAAATATACAATATTTAGATCATTACACGGTTTTAAACATCACAGTTTATTTCCTGTTGCAGTGGATTAGAATAACATCAGCTGACAGGAAGTAAACATGGACCCATGCTGTTGCCTATAGCAACACAATTCTGTTGCATTTCCATTGAAATGCACTAAAACGGAGCGTTTCAGACAGAGAGTGAATACAGGCATATTCAGATATTCAGGCAGTACGAGGAAAATAAAGGTTTTTCAAACTCAAAAGTAAAAACATGTTTATATGTGTTGTATGATGGTAAATCTGTGACATGACGCATCATTAGCATAATTTACACCTTTTAGCAAAGTGCAGTATTATATACTGTACTGAGTAGGACACGTTTTGAAACAGGCAGAACGGTTAAGAGTCACCATGCTAAGTCATGTCAGCATTATGAGACGTTCAGAGCAGAGAAGACGTTCAGAGCAGAGAAGACGTTCAGAGCAGAGAAGACGTTCGGAGCTGAGAAGACGTTCGGAGCTGAGAAGACGTTCAGAGCTGAGAAGACGTTCAGAGCTGAGAAGACGTTCAGAGCAGAGAAGACGTTCAGAGCAGAGAAGACGTTCAGAGCAGAGAAGACGTTCAGAGCAGAGAAGACGTTCAGAGCAGAGAAGACGTTCAGAGCTGAGAAGACGTTCAGAGCTGAGAAGACGTTCAGAGCAGAGAAGACGTTCGGAGCTGAGAAGACGTTCAGAGCAGAGAAGACGTTCGGAGCTGAGAAGACGTTCAGAGCAGAGAAGACGTTCGGAGCTGAGAAGACGTTCGGAGCTGAGAAGACGTTCAGAGCTGAGAAGACGTTCAGAGCAGAGAAGACGTTCAGAGCAGAGAAGACGTTCAGAGCTGAGAAGACGTTCAGAGCAGAGAAGACGTTCAGAGCTGAGAAGACGTTCAGAGCAGAGAAGACGTTCAGAGCTGAGAAGACGTTCGGAGCTGAGAAGACGTTCGGAGCTGAGAAGACGTTCAGAGCAGAGAAGACGTTCGGAGCAGAGAAGACGTTCGGAGCTGAGAAGACGTTCAGAGCTGAGAAGACGTTCGGAGCAGAGAAGACGTTCGGAGCAGAGAAGACGTTCGGAGCTGAGAAGACGTTCGGAGCTGAGAAGACGTTCAGAGTAGAGAAGACGTTCAGAGCAGAGAAGACGTGTGTGTTTAGACCGTCAGCATCATCATCTCTCTGCTAACCGGCTCCAGCTACCTGGCTACCGTTCATCCACCTGTTCGAGTCCTACCCGTTCTAAAAGCTGCTGTCCTGTAGCTGATAAACAGGGAAAGACAGATAAAAGCAACATGCTAACATGAAGATGACAGGCTGACACAATGCTAACTAGAGCAAACGGAGCAGCGCTGCCTCGGTGGATCTATAAGTGGAGCTGATGGAAGGTTGGACTCAGTATGATTTACATAATTGGGATGTTAATTCGTTAAGCCGTGGGAGTTGATTATGTTGCATATTGATTGTGTTGTGCTGCTGTGAGGTCACACACCTCTTTAACGAAGGTATACGCCGCCGCGCAGGGAATTGTGGGAGTCTGATTAAAAATACAACATTAATATTCCTGCTGACGCGCCGCGTTGTGACATACGTGTGTGTGTGTGTGTGTGTGTGTGTGTGTGTGTTGTGTGTGAAAGCCAGCCAGTGTTTATTGGTTCTCCAGTGTGTGTGTGTGTGCATGTGGATGGATGGATGGCGGAGGTGAAAAGAGGAAGTAGAGGGAGGGGAAAGTCCACCTGGTCTTACCGTTCTCCGGGTGCTCCATCTCGCCGATGCTGCCGTCGGGCGTGGTCCGCTCGTAGTGGTCCTCCGGCAGCGCCAGGGGCCCGATCCGCGGCCCCGACGACGACTTGGAGCTGGGCGTCTCCGACTCCTCCAGGCCGCTGTCGTAGTAGCTGTGCTGGGACGCGTCCTGCAGTTCCTGCGCCTGGTTGGCCGTGGAGAAGGTCACTCGGCGGTGGGGGGGCTGTGATTGGCACACGGAGAGGAACACATTTAAAAACTCAAAATGACACTTTAAGTTAAATTTAACATACGAGAAGGTTTTATTAGAAACCCGTCCCGGTTTGATGTGATGCAGATGAAGCGCTTTAAATGATTAAAGACATCAAGGAGAAATAAAAATAACTTTCAAAGAAGTCATTTAGACACGACGACGGGAACAAACACTTCTCAAAACTTTCATCACAAAGTTCTCAAACTCACTGATTTCATTTCTCAGTTTAGTTTTTGCTCCTAAAAACCAAAAGAATCCGTCGTTTGTTTCATCTCACCGCTGCTTTCATGTCATCTTATTTCATTTTACATCATCAGATCATCTCATCTCATCTTTTATCATCTTTTATTTAACAAACATCAATCTCTGACCAAACACCCAACGCCGCGTCACACACACAAATCTGAGGAGGCAAATTAATGAGCAACATTAAAAGAACAAATGACGTGATGAAGTATTTCACTATCGGTTAGTAAAGGCCGTCTAATCTGCTGAAGCTGACGAGACGTGATCAGATGTAATAAGTAATACAATGACTGATAGAAGTTTCCACACCAGCCGGAAAGCTTCAAGTTTTAACCATAAAAAATACACTTAAAATTAAGTAAGTCTTCAAAACAGAGAAAACATCGGACATGTCTGGGTGCATAAAAACCTGCAACACAAGGACTTAATATTTTCAAATAAAATGCATAATATTAAAAACTCTTTTAGCCTCCATCTGTGCGCGTATGTTTAAATACATACATTTAAATAATGAATTAATACATTTAAAAATAAATGCAAAAATAAATTTAAAAGTTAATAAAAATTAATTAGGAAAATTAAATAGAAGAGTAGATAGATAAGGGAATTAATACAAAGGTAAATAAATTAATACAAAAAATATAAATTTCTGTCACTTTTTATCAATTAATTAATGCAAATATTTATTTTTAATATAATGTTTGGTATATTTAATGGCACGTTTATCTATTTATCGAGTCATTCATTCAATTATTTATTTTTTATTTTGGCATTTTATTCTTTAGATTACATTAAATATTTCAAGTATGGTTTTAAATAAATTAAAAATAAATGCAAAAACACATTTAAAAGTTAATAAAAGTATGTATAATAAATAAATGGGAAGAAAATAACAGTAGAGAAAGCGTAGATAGGGGAATTATTACAAAGCTAAATAAATAAAGAAGCAAATTAAAAACAAAATATCAATTTATGACATATGTTATCAATTAATTAATGGCTACATTTAATTTTAATATAATTTTTGGTACATTTGGCATCATTATTTAGTTAGTAAGTCATTTATCAATCTATCTATTTATTTACCTATGTGTTTATTTATTTAGACAGGTTTTGTCCTTCATACATTTTATTAGATATACTGTAAACATACATACAAAGAACCGTCAAATTCAATACTTAAGATCACATTAAATATTTCAGATAAGGGTTTTAAGGCTCCAGTCATGGAGTGCAACGTCCCTGGTTCACGTTCATCTTTCTACCCTCATGTCTTAATAATAAAATGCCCCAAAACTATAAATAAAGCATATTTAAATTAGGTATATTGTTTGGTTCCCTTTAAGTTATACAGTTTATATAGTCATGTGAATTTTAGTATTTTTTAAATATAACTCTGCATCTTTCATGATATCTCGTCTCATATGACTCCAGATGAGATTGGACTTTATGTTTATAATAGTTTGTCCAGCGTGTGTTTGGTTCTTTCTGTCATGAAGAACGTAGTCTGAATAAACGCAGCCGGCTGAACGCACAACTTTACTGCTCCATTTCCTGTGTTCCTGCTGCTGGAAGGTAGCTGTCCGACTCGCGTCGTTTGATGGTTTTTGTAATTAGAATACAATTAGCCTCCCTATGGCGCTGCAGGGACGCCGCTCACACACACACACACACACACACACACACAATGTGCAAATACAGCGAGAGCTGCCAAACAAACGGTGTTCTAATTCAAAAGGAACACAATGCTCGGTCAAACACTTCAATCACACACACACACACACACACACACACAGACACACACACACAGACAGGCAGCTGACCGACCGGCCCGCGCTGATAAAGAGCAGCATCCCTGGCTCGGCAGATACTCCGTCACCATGGCAACTGGGTGCTGTCAGGACCCTGAACCAGTGAAACCAGCAGATCAGCGCTCATCACACAGAAGCAGACTGGGCTGGAGCCCCTTCCTGGTTTTAATGCCTTTATCTCTCACTTTTTATAAGCAGCTTTTTTTGCAGCAGCAGATTCGCTGACTTGTCTTGACTGTCGCCTCACAGAAACAGTTCACTGTGCAGGGATTCAAACCAGCAGCCTCCTGGTTATCAGGCTGCATCCTCATACTTGTGTTTCTGTTTATGTAAATGTACTGCATGATGATGCGTCACCGGTCGCTTCCTCTGCTGTTTACAGTCCGAGCTGAGCGGATTTATAAATATCTGTGATTGTGCAGGTAGGAACCGGCAGACTTAATGTCACACAGATGGAAAATGTACAAAAACTCAACCCACAGCGGAGCTGTCCTTTAAACTGTGTGGACACAATGTGCTGTAGAGGCATCAAAAGAAGCAGATCCCCGGTGCTTCAGGCGACAGGCGGCTGTCCAGGTAAACACATTCAAATGCACAGTTAAAAACTGGACTCTCAGTACTCGCACTTCCTGTCTCTAGTCCAGAGGCGTTACGTAATGCCACTGAGTGGTTTTAAACCACCAAACTGTCAGTGGAGCCGTTCTTCTTTTCACTACGTCCATGTTTACTCACTGAGCATCTTCTGGGTGTGATTTTACCACAATGGAGCCGATATATTTCAGATTTCACAGCCTCTCAGCAGCCAACGTCTATTCACACAACAGTTCGTACAATATCTTACAAAAAGATACTCCTCAGTTTTGTGCATTTTCCTACGAATGTCCAACGACACGTGACGAATGTCCAGAAACACATAATGAATGTCCAGAAACACGAACACCGCTCTTTATACTTCCCGGTTCACAATTACGTGGATTTCCATACGAATAGATTTCATGCGGACATCATGTTAAAAAATGTGACATTCCTTTCTATGTACACTGTAAATCAATATATTGACTTTTGTGACT
The DNA here is from genome assembly GCF_015220745.1 of Sebastes umbrosus. Classification (NCBI taxonomy): domain Eukaryota; kingdom Metazoa; phylum Chordata; class Actinopteri; order Perciformes; family Sebastidae; genus Sebastes; species Sebastes umbrosus. Next base: position 732,638 of record NC_051277.1, on the reverse strand, counting down.
ATTTGACGAACTGCTGTATGAATGCGCTGGATGATGCTGTAATAACACGCCGCTAACGTATCTTCAAAATAACTCAACAACACTTTGGGACATGAACAGCGGTCTCCAAGTCTTTCCCACTCTGTATTCTACGTCAGTAGCTCTGAGAGAAGCATATTTACACGGATGTGTTTACATTGCAGTCAGTACAGACTACATGACGTACAAATGACACGCCAAAAGCTAGAACGGCGTACTCATTGCGTGCAAAATGACTGCAAATTACCGTGTCATTTATACGTTATTCAGTGCGACCGGGCAGGTCAGATAACATCTCAGTGTCTGGGTTCAAACTGGGCTAAGTTTGGCTGAAAATGAAAAGTATATTTTTCACATGGATGAGCTGATGAATGAGTATTTTTTTATGTTTTTAGCTACGAGCTGGTTCCCAGTGAAAAACAGTCGGTGAAACAGCTGCTCTGTGAACGCTAACTGGGACTGGAGGTTGGAAAAGCAAATGAAAGATCCACAACGCTTCAGCTTTCTTTAGAAGATGTTGGTTGGTGATGTAAAGACGTCAGACAGACGTGGGTTTCACCGTTGTACCGCCAGGATCCCCAACAAATAATAATACAGAAGCACAAAGAACAAACATTTCCATTTGCCAGATATTGAGATGGGTCTCTACCTGAGACCTGCAGCGGCCTCACAGTTAAATCTGTGTTTGTGGTATTAATAACTGCTTCCTGCTCGCAGCCTGCTCGGCTGTTTGCTGTGTGAGCATTAGGAAATAAATCACATCTATATATACATGAAGAGAGAAATGAAGCGGATCAAATGGTCCCGGTCCCTCTCCTGACTGTCTGTCACCTCCAGCACGCCAAAAACACACAATCACACTCTGCACAATCCCCGTTTCCTCTGCCCCCCTTTTCTACTCGTGTGTGTGTGTTTGCTGGAAATAGAAGTGCCATCTCAGCAGATTGCATCATGGGAAAGTAGAGCAGATCAGAGGGGAGGGAAGTAAAGACCAACCAACATCCAGAACAACCTCCACCTCAGCCCCCGCCCAGCCGCCCGACGCCACCTTTGGACGTCCCTCTTGTTCTAGAACGGCGCCCTGCGGAGGACAAAATGGCCACCATCTGCCGTCTGACCGCGCACCCCGGCGTTCCTCGCTGCCCTATTTTCTGTTACCTCGTCTCAACCCTGAACCTGTAGAGAGGCAGCGGACCTCGACGACCACACAGACTCCTCCTCTACAGCTGGAGGAGAAAACCTGCCGACCGCCGGCGTTCACGGACGGAGGATCATTGATCCAGAAGACTTTTGATGAAGGGGGAGGACATACAACAAGAAGGAAGAGCCAAGAGGATGAGGCTCCGAGCGTGGTTGGATGGTCTCTGCTACCGTTGGGAATAAAAGTCAATAAAACCAGTCTGAAGGTCCAACGATAAAACCAGTCTGACGGTCCAACGGTAAAACCAGTCTGTCGGTCCAACGGTAAAACCAGTCTGACGGTCCAACGGTAAAACCAGTCTGACGGTCCAACGGTAAAACCAGTCTGACGGTCCAACGGTAAAACCAGTCTGACGGTCCAACGGTAAAACCAGTCTGTCGGTCCAACGGTAAAACCAGTCTGACGGTCCAACGGTAAAACCAGTCTGACGGTCGGTTCCGACGGTGGAATAAATCCTTGAAAACTTTATGTCCAAATTAACTGCAAAGATGTAATAATGAAAAAACAGCCGTGTTTTTTTAATTTGATGCGTTTCATTTTGTTTCTGTCGAGTCTGAATGACGATCAGCGAGGTAAAAGTCTGGTTGCTTTGATAAGAGAATATTAACTTCATATTTAGTCTGATGATAATTTATAATAATGAAATCTTTACTGCAGTGACAAGGGACAGGCTGGTTATATAGTTTTGATATTTTAATTGTATTTTGAAGATGTTTTTCATGTCATTATGTATTGTAGAGTTTTGTGAGAATAAACACATTAAACGATGTCACCGTTGACGTTTTAGGATTATTATTATTTATCCTCATCAGCATGTCGTCTGCTGTTGATATTCTGTGTGTTAACCGTCCGGACGTCTATAATGGACCTGAGTGTGTTTACTGAGTACACAGTACCAGTGATGAAGGTCAGTAATTAGGTATTCCAGTAACATCTCTGTTAACGCTGCTCTGACGGAAGCTTCTGCTCATTTCTCCACTGAACTAGATTCAGTCTTCTGCACACTAAAAAAATGCACACATGCACTTTTATGTAAAACAAGGCGGCGTGATGAACCATTTTTCCTTGAATCCATAGAAAGTGACCTTCATTAGCATCGCTGAGTGAAACACATGAATATGCTGCTGAATCCATCACGCAGAAAGGAAGAATTAAAGAGCTTTAAATGGAGCGCAACACACAGTTTAGACAAGATGGCCGAGGAGAGGAAGCAGCGGGAGAT
>NC_051277.1:697697-725197 GCF_015220745.1 Sebastes umbrosus | reverse complement strand
TGAGGTAAAGGACTGTCTGATGGTGAGGTAAAGGACTGTCTGATGGTGAGGTAAAGGGCTGTCTGATGGTAAAGGGCCGTCTGATGGTGAGGTAAAGGGCTGTCTGATGGTGAGGTAAAGAGCTGTCTGATGGTGAGATAAAGGGCTGTCTGATGGTGAGGTAAAGGGCTGTCTGATGGTGAGGTAAAGGACTGTCTGATGGTAAAGGACTGTCTGATGGTGAGGTAAAGGGCTGTCTGATGGTGAGGTAAAGGACTGTCTGATGGTAAAGGGCTGTCTGATGGTGAGGTAAAGGGCTGTCTGATGGTAAAGGACTGTCTGATGGTGAGGTAAAGGGCTGTCTGATGGTGAGGTAAAGGGCTGTCTGATGGTAAAGGACTGTCTGATGGTGAGGTAAAGGACTGTCTGATGGTGAGGTAAAGGACTGTCTGATGGTGAGGTAAAGGACTGTCTGATGGTGAGGTAAAGGACTGTCTGATGGTGAGGTAAAGGACTGTCTGATGGTGAGGTAAAGGACTGTCTGATGGTGAGGTAAAGGACTGTCTGATGGTAAAGGACTGTCTGATGGTGAGGTAAAGGACTGTCTGATGGTGAGGTAAAGGACTGTCTGATGGTGAGGTAAAGGACAGTCTGATGGTGAGGTAAAGGACTGTCTGATGGTGAGGTAAAGGACTGTCTGATGGTGAGGTAAAGGACTGTCTGATGGTAAAGGACTGTCTGATGGTGAGGTAAAGGGCCGTCTGATGGTGAGGTAAAGGGCTGTCTGATGGTGAGGTAAAGGACTGTCTGATGGTAAAGGACTGTCTGATGGTAAAGGGCTGTCTGATGGTGAGGTAAAGGGCTGTCTGATGGTAAAGGACTGTCTGATGGTGAGGTAAAGGACTGTCTGATGGTGAGGTAAAGGACTGTCTGATGGTGAGGTAAAGGACTGTCTGATGGTGAGGTAAAGGACTGTCTGATGGTGAGGTAAAGGACTGTCTGATGGTGAGGTAAAGGACTGTCTGATGGTGAGGTAAAGGACTGTCTGATGGTAAAGGACTGTCTGATGGTGAGGTAAAGGGCCGTCTGATGGTGAGGTAAAGGGCTGTCTGATGGTGAGGTAAAGGACTGTCTGATGGTGAGGTAAAGAACTGTCTGATGGTGAGGTAAAGGACTGTCTGATGGTAAAGGACTGTCTGATGGTGAGGTAAAGGGCTGTCTGATGGTAAAGGACTGTCTGATGGTAAAGGACTGTCTGATGGTGAGGTAAAGGACTGTCTGATGGTGAGGTAAAGGACTGTCTGATGGTAAAGGGCTGTCTGATGGTAAAGGGCTGTCTGATGGTAAAGGACTGTCTGATGGTGAGGTAAAGGACTGTCTGATGGTAAAGGACTGTCTGATGGTGAGGTAAAGGGCTGTCTGATGGTGAGGTAAAGGGCTGTCTGATGGTAAAGGGCTGTCTGATGGTGAGGTAAAGGGCTGTCTGATGGTAAAGGGCTGTCTGATGGTGAGGTAAAGGACTGTCTGATGGTAAAGGACTGTCTGATGGTGAGGTAAAGGGCTGTCTGATGGTGAGGTAAAGGACTGTCTGATGGTAAAGGGCTGTCTGATGGTAAAGGGCTGTCTGATGGTGAGGTAAAGGACTGTCTGATGGTGAGGTAAAGGACTGTCTGATGGTAAAGGACTGTCTGATGGTAAAGGACTGTCTGATGGTAAAGGACTGTCTGATGGTGAGGTAAAGGACTGTCTGATGGTAAAGGACTGTCTGATGGTAAAGGACTGTCTGATGGTAAAGGACTGTCTGATGGTGAGGTAAAGGACTGTCTGATGGTAAAGGACTGTCTGATGGTAAAGGGCTGTCTGATGGTGAGGTAAAGGACTGTCTGATGGTAAAGGGCTGTCTGATGGTGAGGTAAAGGGCTGTCTGATGGTGAGGTAAAGGACTGTCTGATGGTGAGGTAAAGGACTGTCTGATGGTAAAGGACTGTCTGATGGTGAGGTAAAGGACTGTCTGATGGTAAAGGGCTGTCTGATGGTGAGGTAAAGGACTGTCTGATGGTAAAGGACTGTCTGATGGTAAAGGGCTGTCTGATGGTAAAGCTGTGGAAAATATTCTAAATATAGCGTACAGTTAAACTGATATTTTTTTTAGGTTGCCAAAATATGTTTTTTTTGCTGCTCCCGTCCACCGCCGCTTCACCTCGCCGTCAGCAGGGTGACCCAATCCAAGCGAACCAAAAGTGGGACAAAGAGTATGTTTGTGTGGGACAATGTGGGACATGTTACATAGCGTAGCAAAGACGGTGAAATGTTAACCTCCTCTTGACCCACGTGTGCTCAGTTTGACAACAGACATGATGACAACCTTCCTGCTTTCTGCACAGCCAGCAGGATAAAAGACGGAGTCTGTCCTGCCGCGGTTTGACTTCTGAAAACTAGAGCCGATGGAAATGTGGGACATCGTCTCAATATGTGGGACGTGGGAGAAAAATGCTGTGCAGTCTCTCGTAAAGTGGGACACCTGGTCTTGAACCATCTCATCAGATGTGATGCCAGCTTCCAGTACGTTACAGTTTTAGATGCTACGGACAGATTTCTCTCAAAAATATTGTGACTTTGTTATAAAATATACAAAATATATAAAATATATAATCCAGCTGTACCATTACTACGTTCCTGTGTTACTGCTGACGCTCACAGTATCCTTCCTTCTGCGTCTTTGTCTAACAGAAACAAGCTGTATCACTGCATCTGTCACTCAGCATCATTCACACACACACACACACACACACACACACACACACAGACACACACGCGCACACATGCATGCACGCACACACACACTCACACACAGAGATGAAACAGGTCAGCTGAATGTCTCATCTGGTTCCCAGAGTTTAGTCGTACGCCTGCATTCCTCTGCCCTGCAGGTGTGTGTGTGTGTGTGTGTGTGTGTGATCGCTGAGCCAGTAAATCCAGTGTTATACAGGCGGAGCACATGGAGCCATAACTCTGGAGCACACACACACACACACACACACACACCAGTCATGTCCTCAGGTAAACTACAGTGTTGTCGAGAAGGGAACCACACATACACACCCACCCACACACACACACAGTGACATCTCTTTGGTGTGTGTGTGTGTGTGTGTTGTGTTCAGAGCTGACAGTGACATAGACACTGACACAGCAATCCAATGAACTCAGGGGCCCCACACACACACACACACACGCACACACACACACACACACACACACACACACACACACACACACACACACACACTCACACTCACGCACACACACACACACACACACACACACACACACTCACACACACACACAGAAATCAGAGAAGAAGAACTTGAATAAATCTTCTTCTTGGTGTATTTTTTAATTTGCTGCCTCGCTGCTCTCACGCGGCGGCGGCGCTCAAACTCACTGACAAAAGTGAACGCAGCGTTGACGTCTGACGGGCGGACAGGAAACCCCTCCGACTGACCCGTCGTGATGGGGGGGTTGTGTTTCTGTATGTATGTGCATTTATGACTCGCTGACGTATCTCAGCTGTCAGTCTTTACAACAAACTGTGGAACCAAGCAGAAACAGGGTTTTTATATTTACTGGATGTTTATGAGGAGTTTCATCAGAAGACCGGAGTGTTTGATGTTACACACAGTTATGACTACAACATCACAGTTAAAAACAACTCCATTTACCTCCATTAGCAGAAGCATTTCCATGTTTTTCATGTTTTTCGATGGCTGCAAGTTTGTCCATGTTTTTCTATATATCTAAATGAATGTTTCATGTATTTAAATACATGTTTAGTCTTTCTATGTATTCCTATGTACATGTATTATGAACAGTGTAGTATTTCATGCATTAATATGTAACTAAATTGTATAAACTTTACACTGCGTGTTCTCTATAGGTATGATATTTATACACGTCAAGTATTTATGTTTGTTCTGACACTTTGTGCACATTTACAGCTTGTGTTTATGTGCATGTGTTCTGATTTAGTGTAAAGTGTATTTTACGTTTTATAAGTTTCACAACGAGGAAGAGAAAAACATCAGAAAGTGGGATGAAGTGTTTCAGCTGACGGCTCTGGTATGTTAATCCCTAAAAACACCTCCCTCATCTTCCTCCTCCTCCTCCTCTTCCTCCTCCTTCCTCCTCCTCCTCCTCTTCCTCCTCCTCCTCCTCCTCCTCCTTCCTCCTTCCTCTCTCTCCTCCTCCTCCTCCTCCTCCTCCTCCTCCTTCCTCTCTCTCCTCCTCCTCCTCCTTCCTCTCTCTCCTCCTCCTCCTCCTCCTCCAGTTAGGAATGCTGCAGCAGGTTATAATTGGCTCCAGGACGGAGCGAGGGAGGATGAAAGAAAGAAGAAAAGAAGGAGTGGAAAGGTGGAGGGATGAAGAGTACGGAGAGGGAGAGATTTGGTTTTGATTTGCTCAGGCTGTCGTCCAGCTTCAAACGAGACTCACAAGACTTCTAGTTTCTGTCTGAAGTTCTGAGCAGATCTGTAAATCTCTTTTGTCTCCTGGTTTTAGGAGGAAGATGTTAGATTGGATCAGATACGGAAATTCTCTCCTAAATCCCAAGAACTAGAGAGCTCAAACTTTGTGATGTCATGAGGTATGAAGTGTGGAACTGCTCCACAGACGATGAACAGGGAGAGATGTTATAATCTAGACGTAGCTCTGTCTCACTCCCGGGACGTCAAATACCGTCACACAAGGCGCCGTTAAGCGTCCGTATGAGACGCACCGGGCTCTCGACTGACTCCACTGTAAACCCATCCACGCCATCATTAGACGGTCTGAGCTACTGACGGAGTATAAAGAGGGAGGGAGGGAGGAAGTGGAGGACAGATGGGTCAAACAAACACAGGACTTTATCGGCGTTCGTGAGACCAGGTTGGAAATAACTTATTAGAATTCTTAATTTAAGTTGTATTAACTTTAAAAACACATCCTGGTGTTTCCTCTTTAGACTCATAACACCAGGACGTTTCTACTTTTTGTAAATGTCAGATAGAAAAGGGGGCGAGACGTCACGATTGGCTGCTGGGAGTTTCTCCTCGTTGACAACTGCGGCCGTGATCGGCTAACGAACGGTTCGGGCGGATGACCTCGATACCAGTTATCTACAACATCCCGTTAAAGAGAATAAAGCTGCTGAATGAGAACAGACTACTCCGTCATGTGTCCGTGTGGCGACGACATTAAACTAGAAGTGAACAATGTGAGCTGAATAAGTGTCTATAAAAACACACTAAACCATCAGCAGATAATAAAAGGATCTGCTGGTTCAGAGATGATGAAGATGGATATTTTAAGGTAGAACTGAACGGGTTTTTTTTAGCTTTCACATAAACGTTTGGTTTGAAGTTATTCTGCCAATCATCTGCAGCGACCACGAGGCGACGCTTCACCGCCACACACACACACATGGAGTCTATCTGAGGAAGCTGGTATTCCCAGGCTGAGGTCAGGAGGAGGTGGAGGGGGGGGTCTTTATTTCTTCTTCTTTGTCTTCACTTTCTCCTCTACCCATCACACACACACACACACACACACACACACACTTCAAACAGGATGACAGGCGTTTTTCATCCATCTCTTGCGAGTTTCGTTCACAGACGGCGAGATTTGAAAGGCAGAGAGTGAAGAGAGTTCAGTGAACAGAAGACTCAATCAGCTGAACCTTTCTAGAGAAAAACGCCGCCGCCGCCGCCACTCACTCTGCACTGCTTTATGTGTGTGTGTGTGTGTGTGTGTGTGTGTGTGTGTTGATTTATAAGTTAAAGGTGAAATCACAAAACACTTAGGCTGCAAGTAACGATTATTTTCATTATTGATTAATTCAAATCATGTTGTCACAGGAACATTTGAAGGAGAGACAAAAAGTCCAACCATAACAAGTCATAAAACAAACACAAAATACAATCAATGAATTAAAGCATGAACCTCAAACAAATATCAATGAAATAAAATCTTTAAAAAGACTAAATGATAATGCTGAATGTTTAATAAGATGGGAACAGTTAAAAGCATGAAAGCCTTGTAAACAGTGCAGTAACGTCCCGGTCTCTATGAAGGTTTATAGGCTGGACGTGTCCCTCCTCCACACAGGAGACGCTCTCCAGAGGCCGTTAATGTGACAACAACCACGATACCTGCAGTTTACAAGACCGTCACCTCAATAAAGGTTATTATCTACACATGTAGAAGTCCTCACACAACTCTAAACAACACAACAGAACTCCTGAGAGGAGGTCGGACGTCGTTATAAACTTTACAGCTACTGAAGAAGGTGAAGGATTCCTCCTCTTCCAGTCGACCCAGTAAACACAACGCTGGAAACTGATCTCAACCCTCCAACAGAAAGACAGCAAACAATCCCACCCCAATGGAGTGTTACTGTAATCTGATTACTTCAGATCCCTTACAATACGTATTGGTGAGAAACACCGCCATACACCAGTGATGACCAGACTCACAAACACTTTCTCTCCCTCGGCCATACGGACACTGAACAAACAATAAACCTGTGCAATATTAATACACTGAAATACATTTGACTCTGCAATATATCCTCTGATGCAATATACTGTATATACACCTCAAGTGCAAATACCTTTGTTTACATTTGATTTATTATTTATTTATCTACTCTACCTATTTTACAGTTATCATCTCTGTTTACATTTCATATTTTACCTGTTTTATTCCCAAAGTGTAATATCTCTTTTTATATTGATTTATTACATCTACTTTACCTCTTTTATTCCTGTTTTATTTGCTTTATAGCTGTGTGTGTGTGTTTTTACTGTTATATGTTTTACCTGCCTCGTTTAGTCTCGTCAAGTATTTGTTTTAAAGCACTGACCGGGAGTGACTGTGAATCTCGTTGTATTTTATACGATGACAATAAAGCTTTCTCTCCGTCTGATTAATAATCATCATAATCTTTTTGAATTGAATTAAAACTTAGAAACAGAGAGAGAGGAGTCTGTATACGATATCCAGAGCAGTAATATCAGGGATGCACCGGTACTGATTCTGGATCAGATATCGAACCAATACTGCCTCAAATAGCAGGAAACGTAGCGTCCGCCCGCCGGTCCACCGTCAGGTGAACACCGTTAAACACCGTCGATGTCGTTTTCATGTTGAGAGCCGCGTGGAGGCATCAGAAACGCTCTCGATCTCGCGTTTAGCACCGTTGAGTAAAAGTAGTAATACCACAGTGTAGAAATACTCTGTTAGAAGTACTCATTATGCAGAATAATGTTGATTAGCCTATATTACTAATTATTGATGCATTCATGTGTTCATCAATTAGATGATAATATGTAATAATAAAATAATAATAAAGTTATTAAATAGATTTTAACGGGGTTAAAAAGCACAATATTTCCCTCTGAAATAAAGTGGAGTAGAAGTATGAAGTAACAGAAAATGAAAATACTCAAGTAAAGTACAAGTACCTCAAAATTGTACTTAAGTAGAGTACAGTATTTGAGTAAATGTACTTAGTTACTTTCAACCACTGCTCTGGTGCAGCTGCTGGTTAATAACCTGAACTGAAACCATGTTTGTTGTTATACTGTATTATATCCTGTGTTATACACTGTCTTGTATACTGTACTGTGTTAATCTAAAGTATATACTGGATGCATTAACAAATTTGGGATTATTGGGAATAAGTAGATTAACTGTAACATGTTTTCTTATTATAATATCAGCAGCAGAGACGAATCAACCTTTTAGCATAACAACCATATGTGCTGAGTGAACACACACTGAACACACACTGAACACACACTGAACACACACTGAACACACACTGAACACACACTGAACACACACTGAACACACACTGAATACACACTGAACACACACTGAACACACACTGAACACACACTGAACACACACTCAGTCATCCTATGAGCTCCAGTTTCTCCTTCCTTCCATCTTCCTCCTCTATAGGGCTCATCCCCCCCTCTTCCCCTCTTCCTCTCCTTCTCCATACATGGAGGTCATAAATCACGCCGACTCTCAGGACGTCTGTCTGCAGCTATTGTGGAGGGATCTGTTACTGACTCCACATGTGTGTATGTGTGTAGGTGTGTATGAACGCCTGGGGAGGTGAGGGTCTATATGCACGTATGCCTTTCACTATATACTGTATACGTGTGTGTGTGTGTGTGTGTGTGTGGATAGTAAAAATAGTCGCAGCAGAGCGATGCGGAGCGTTCAGGTCGGAGCTCGATTGTCTGGAAACAATAGAGGAGGAAGGAAAACGCTGACGGACCGCCGCGGCGGCACGGCGAGCGTTTGAGGAGCTTCTGCTGTGGGAATAAAATGACGTCTAAATAAAGACGAACAGCGTTGAACAGAAACAGGAAGGAAAACCTGCTGCAAAACATCTCAGCAGAGCAGAGCGGACGCAGCGATGACTAAACAAGTTAGGTCATTGTTTTTAATTGATGGAACAGACTCACAGAGTGATGAGATAGTCTTCTATCTACTGATTCTACTGATCACACCTTCTCATTGCAAACTAAATGTTAACTAGATGGTTTCCGGTTCTCCAGAACTACAGCGAGATGTAGAAGAACAGAAATGACTTTATTTAAAACAACCCGTGGAGGCGACTGGTTAAATCTCTGGGAAGTAACTATCCAAAATGACCGCTAATTGCCGTAGGGGACACCAGATAGAACGGAACGGAGACAGAACCAAACGGAGAGAACCAAACGGAGAGAGAACCAAACGGCGAGAGAACCAAACGGAGAGAGAACCAAACGGAGAGAACCAAACGGAGAGAGAACGGAACGGAGACAGAACCAAACGGAGAGAACCAAACGGAGAGAGAACCAAACGGAGAGAGAACCAAACGGCGAGAGAACCAAACGGAGAGAGAACCAAACGGAGAGAGAACCAAACGGAGAGAACCAAACGGAGAGAGAACGGAACGGAGACAGAACCAAACGGAGAGAACCAAACGGAGAGAGAACCAAACGGAGAGAGAACCAAACGGCGAGAGAACCAAACGGAGAGAGAACCAAACGGAGAGAGAACCAAACAGAGAGGAGACCAAACAGAGAGCATGGCGATGGCCTAAACCCAACATGGCCGCGGGGCAAAATGCTGAATTTGAGGCTCTAAAACGTTGGGTGACATCACTGTGATTACGTCATCTTCCTATCTACAGTCTGTGGTCCACAATGCTTCCATGAAGCCTCCCAGCCTCATGTTTTAAACAATACAATGATGTAATGAAAGACTTCCTGTGGGAGGTAAAAGGGCGACTCGTTGGTGAGGAAAGGAGCCGCGCAGCAGAAGAAATGGATCCTTTAAAAACACTGACATGTATTTATTTATTTATTTATTTTAAATGGACATCCAAAGATTGTAAATTGGCAGGAGGGAAAGTGAATTTGGCAGATATAAAACGATGAAAGAATCCTCCTCCAAACAGATGAGATACTTCAGGATGGCTCAGTCTGTGTGTTTGTGTGTGTTTGTGTGTGTGTGTGTGTGTTTGTGTGTGTGTGTGTGTGTTTGTGTGTGTGTGTGTGTGTTTGTGTGTGTTTGTGTGTGTTTGTGTGTGTTTGGAAACTTTGCTTCAAAGAGGGTTTAAATAATGTGGGAGATCTCCACAAAGACAAATTAGAGCTTCTTATCTGTTTCTGATGAGACGTGGCTGAAGTAAATAGAGTTTAAATAGCCAAGACGCTGAGAGATTTATGCATCCGTGTACCTGAAGTCCAGAGCCGGTATGTCCAGAACGCTCCTCAATAACACGCTCATAGTTTCATTCCTTTATTTCATATCTGGGAGGTTTCGATTGCAGATATTTTGATGTTTGCGATCCAAAAACTACTAGTTTAAAAGCCTGTTTCTACTTGTGTGATGCAGTGAACATGCAGTAACTGAACACAGCTTCTGGTTCACGTTCAGCCTGTTCTCCATATTCCAGCATCCCCCCCCCATTAGCAGCTAACAGCTAGCAGCAGTCAGTGAGCTGGGCTCCAGGTGGTTTGTCTTTCTGTCCGTCTGTGTTGGCCGGTGGAGCCGTGGCATGTTAGCCGGTTAGCCGCTGGGCTTTATAGAAACAGACGTCTCTACAGGAACGAGGTGGACGCCGGCCAGAGTTCATTAGCATCCAGTCTGGATTAGCTGCTAGCTTGCCAAGACTGCTGCAGCTAGCCAAAAGAGACAACAGGCCCATAGGGAACGACTGGACGGGCTAATGCTAACGCTAACGCCAAGTCTAATCAGCAGCCGACAGGAGGAGAGACAGAGAGGAAAGATCGTCCTGAATCACAATGAGGGAAAGTCATCTTCATAAAGTCAATAAAAGCAGTCAGAGACAGAAAACATTCAAAAACACATAAATCAAACAATAGCACATATAGAGGAACAAGAACTAACAGATGAAGCAATTCAACCCCAAAACAACCTCTAAATATAAAACACTACAGCCGGACTACGAGCAGCTCAAAGTCCAAACAGACGCCAGACAATCCACCAAATAAAAGAACACCTTTAAACCCAGACTGCCGGTAGAGAGGTAGAGAGGTAGTGAGGTAGAGAGGTAGTGAGGTAGAGAGGTAGTGAGGTAGAGAGGTAGAGAGGTAGAGATGTAGAGAGGTAGTGAGGTAGAGAGGTAGAGAGGTAGTGAGGTAGAGAGGTAGTGAGGTAGAGAGGTAGAGAGGTAGTGAGGTAGAGAGGTAGAGAGGCAGAGATGTAGAGAGGTAGTGAGGTAGAGAGGTAGTGAGGTAGAGAGGTAGAGAGGTAGTGAGGTAGAGAGGTAGAGAGGTAGTGAGGTAGAGAGGTAGTGAGGTAGAGAGGTAGTGAGGTAGAGAGGTAGTGAGGTAGTGAGGTAGAGATGTAGTGAGGTAGAGAGGTAGTGAGGTAGAGAGGTAGAGAGGTAGTGAGGTAGAGAGGTAGAGAGGTAGAGAGGTAGTGAGGTAGAGAGGTAGAGAGGTAGTGAGGTAGAGAGGTAGAGAGGTAGTGAGGTAGAGAGGTAGTGAGGTAGAGAGGTAGTGAGGTAGTGAGGTAGAGATGTAGAGAGGTAGTGAGGTAGTGAGGTAGAGAGGTAGAGAGGTAGTGAGGTAGTGAGGTAGTGAGGTAGAGAGGTAGAGAGGTAGTGAGGTAGTGAGGTAGAGAGGTAGAGAGGTAGTGAGGTAGAGAGGTAGTGAGGTAGTGAGGTAGAGAGGTAGTGAGGTAGAGAGGTAGAGATGTAGAGAGGTAGTGAGGTAGTGAGGTAGAGAGGTAGAGAGGTAGAGATGTAGAGAGGTAGTGAGGTAGAGAGGTAGAGAGGTAGAGATGTAGAGAGGTAGTGAGGTAGAGAGGTAGTGAGGTAGAGAGGTAGTGAGGTAGAGAGGTAGAGAGGTAGAGAGGTAGAGAGGTAGTGAGGTAGAGAGGTAGAGAGGTAGAGAGGTAGTGAGGTAGAGAGGTAGAGAGGTAGTGAGGTAGAGAGGTAGAGAGGTAGTGAGGTAGTGAGGTAGAGAGGTAGTGAGGTAGTGAGGTAGAGAGGTAGAGAGGTAGAGAGGTAGTGAGGTAGAGAGGTAGAGAGGTAGTGAGGTAGAGAGGTAGTGAGGTAGAGATGTAGAGAGGTAGTGAGGTAGTGAGGTAGAGAGGTAGTGGAGGTAGAGATGTAGAGAGGTAGTGAGGTAGAGAGGTAGTGAGGTAGAGAGGTAGAGAGGTAGTGAGGTAGTGAGGTAGAGAGGTAGTGAGGTAGAGATGTAGAGAGGTAGTGAGGTAGTGAGGTAGAGAGGTAGAGAGTAGAGAGGTAGAGAGGTAGAGAGGTAGTGAGGTAGAGAGGTAGAGAGGTAGTGAGGTAGAGATGTAGTGGAGGTAGTGAGGTAGAGAGGTAGAGAGGTAGTGAGGTAGTGAGGTAGAGAGGTAGTGAGGTAGTGAGGTAGAGAGGTAGTGAGGTAGAGATGTAGAGAGGTAGTGAGGTAGTGAGGTAGAGAGGTAGTGAGGTAGAGATGTAGAGAGGTAGAGAGGTAGAGATGTAGAGAGGTAGTGAGGTAGAGAGGTAGTGAGGTAGAGAGGTAGTGAGGTAGAGAGGTAGTGAGGTAGAGAGGTAGTGAGGTAGAGAGGTAGAGAGGTAGAGAGGTAGTGAGGTAGAGAGATAGAGAGGTAGTGAGGTAGTGAGGTAGAGAGGTAGTGAGGTAGAGAGGTAGTGAGGTAGAGAGGTAGTGAGGTAGAGAGGTAGTGAGGTAGAGATGTAGAGAGGTAGTGAGGTAGAGAGGTAGTGAGGTAGAGAGGTAGTGAGGTAGAGAGGTAGAGAGGTAGAGAGGTAGTGAGGTCACGTTGCTGCAGAGCTACTTGCAGCAATCTGGAGATACGATACGTACCGCAATACGGGGGAACGATTCAATATAGGGATGCACCGATACCCGATACCGGTATCGGGTATCGGGTCCGATACTGTGCTCATGTACTCGCAAAACGTCTCCGATACAACGGCACCGATACCACTTTACAGCAGCGTGACGTTAACCTCTCGTCACCATCTTTTGGGTCTTATTGCACACGCTCTCGCTCCACCTCCCCGACGGTGCGGGTGAGACGGACCGGTGGTGATCCCACCTCAGCCGGAGCGCACTGGCCCTCACTTTCATTGCGCCACGGGGTTTTGCTTGCACCCTCTGATTCGCGCGTGCGTTAGACTCCTTGGTCCGTGTTTGAAGACAGGTCGGGTGGGTTGCCGACATCGCCACAAACCCCTGGCACCTTTTAAGTGGGCCGAGCCCCGATCTGGGGTCACGACGCAGTCGGGGCGCACTGAGGACAGTTCCCCCCCGGTCGACAGTCGCACCGGGAGCAGGGAGCCCCGTCACGGTGCGGCGAGGTCCGGGCGGGGAGCGCTGTAATGCTGTGGCAACGACGCAACCTTCGCCCTGACCATTTCCAAGCCGACCTAGAGCCGTTGGCGGCGCAACCGCCTCGTATGCGGGACTCCCCAGCCTGCCGTGTGTCGCTCACACCCTCCAGCTGGCTGTTAACGAGGGTCTTTAGGCTCAGAGAAGTACTCGTATCGGTACTCGGTATCGGAGAGTACCCAGATGGAAGTACTTGTACTCGGTCTGATATAAAATGCTATCTGTGCATCGGTCCTCCTCCACATGGACACACTGATAACACCTGCAGAGACCAGGACCAGGACCTGTACACTACCCTCTGACCCCCCACAGAGCCCCGAGCTCTCACCTGAGGACACCTCAGCCCTCAGAAACGCTGATGAGCATCAACAACAACAACCTCCTCCAGCCTGCTGCTGCTCTCTGAGGCAGCTCACCTTTAACCCGCTGAGCAGCTGTGACGTGATGAGGTCACAGCTAAAGCTGCTTCCTGTTCCCGCTCATCCTGTTATCAGAGTCCACGTCCAGCACGGCGAGCGTCGTTTCTCAATAATCTGCTTTGAATGTGTTTCACCGTGCTGCTTCATCTTTATCTTCTGTCGGGATAGAAATTAATCACAGATCATAAATCATAAAGTTACACTCCCTAATTCCTTCTTTGACCTCTGACC
The DNA here is from genome assembly GCF_015220745.1 of Sebastes umbrosus. Classification (NCBI taxonomy): domain Eukaryota; kingdom Metazoa; phylum Chordata; class Actinopteri; order Perciformes; family Sebastidae; genus Sebastes; species Sebastes umbrosus. The sequence goes on along the minus strand of NC_051277.1, from coordinate 711,654 downwards.
TCCTCCCTGGTCTTCTAGTTGATCAGATAGGACGTGCAGAATGTGAAACAGGTCCAAACGTTCCTCTCTAGATATGTTAGGAAATAGTTTCAAATTAAAAACACTATGAATTTAAAAGGTTTGCTTCATCCTGTTTCTGTCTGTTCCTCGCTGAGCCGCCGTGTTGAGGGAAAACCTGCCAGGAGGAATGTGGACGATCTCTGTCGTTAAAGACAACTTCATATTTGTGAAAAGCAGATTTTAAAGAAGAGAAATAACCTGCTGTTTCAGTCTTCATGTGGTCCACGCTGTGCTGCTGCTCCGACCGGCAGCGTGGCTCAACAGAAGCACTTTTATGGGAGAAGGAGTAGGCGAGATTCTACATTTAATTGGGTTGTGATTGTGTGATAAAATGAAGTGTAATTAAGTCAGATACTGAAGAATGTGAGACTAATTTGGCCATTTTGAGAGCGCTTGTGCTACACTGTTGAACAATGAACCAAGGAGGCGTTGTCATGACAAATGTAAGGGATGTTTTTGGGGGTCTCTATTTACCAGACAGACCAGTCTGAACTGGTTTCAGGAGCTGCACCGACACAGAGAAAGTTTCCTTTCCCTTTCTCGTTATGTTTAGAGACTGCAGATAACTGTCAGTTTGTTTTTTATCATAGACTGAAGATAAGAAGTGGACGTAGTCACCGTGATGTCACCCACTGGTTCGTTTTGAAGCCTTGAGTTCGGGATTTCGGCTGTCGCCATCCTAGTTTTTGACCATCACCATGTTGATTTTGTCCATCGCCGTCGCCGTATCATTTTTTGGCCATTGCATGTCATTTTTTGTCTATCGCCATGTTGGTTCTTGGCCGTTTGGTTGTGCTTAGCTCCACCCTCTCGTATCACTTCTGGTTGCAAAAAAATCTAAATGCAACGGCAAAACCGAGATGGTGACGGCCGAAATGCCAAACTTGAGGCTTGAAAACGGCGGTCCACAAACTGATGGGTGACGTCACAGTGACTACGTCCACGTCTTATACACGGTCTGTGGTGAACACATTATTATGTTCAGTTACAAGTAAAGTTATAAAATGCAGAAAGCTACAAAACTCAATAGTTTGTCCTCAGAGTCTTTTTAAAGTCAGACATATACACATATATATATATATATATATAAAGCATAAATATCCCCTTTGTGTTGTTTCTTATTATACATTTCTATAATAAACATCTGAACAACATTACGTAAAGTGTTCATGTTCATACTAAACGCCAGGCGGAGACATCGTCTACCAACCAACTCACACAATTAATCATCTGGCTGATAAAATCAGCTTCAGACGGTCAGACGATCAGACGATCAGACGATCAGACGATCAGACATTTACTTCTGTCTGTCATCTAAAGAAATAAATCAATATGAGGAGTTTCTGCACTTCTTCTATTTCCTTCCTATAAAGTGAAATCTAACGAGCAGCTTCTCCACCAACTGAAGTAAAAACAATAGAAGTACGACCGGATGACGGAGCAGAGAATCATTCTGAAACTAGCAGTGAATGAAAAGGCCGGTAGAAACGTGTGTCACTAATGTGAAACTATAGATATGTGTTAATAGGCAGCAGCTCTCTGCGCCGGCTGCAGGGTGAAAGCCTCCTATACTGTATCTCCACTTTGAGCCCATTCTGTGGGTTTAATTAAAGCCGGCACTGCAGCAGGAACAGCTCCACCTCGTTGCTTAATTTGCTGCGGTCTGAGGCGGGAACATGTTTACCACTCAGAAACAGGAAGCTGGGTTTTGTCAGCCGGCAGATAATTTAATAACAATGTTTTTTAAGGACAGAGACAAAGAAGAAAATGAAAGCCGGAGTGTCTGGTTTCTTTTTTTTTTTGTTTTGTAGAAATGTTTCCTAACAGCACCGAGGCTGACTCACTCTTTATGATTCACTGCAAACACTTCCAACGAACCGGGGAGTTCTAATTAAAGAGGGAGGAATGGAAGCCATCAGTTTCTGCCATCGCTGTCAGCGAACGGAGACAGGAAATCCTAATTTGGTTAAAAGAAGGGAGAGTCCAGGTGGAGCTGAGGTCAGAAGACGATTATTAATTAATCCAAAACTAATCACACGTTTTATCTGTTCGTGTCTGTAAAGGGGAGACTCATGGGTACCCAGAGAACCTGTTTACATTCACACATCTGGAGGTCAGAGGTCAAGGCCCAACCAACATGGCGACGGCCCTTTGAAAATGGCCATGCTAGTTTTCCTCGCCAAAATGTAGCGCATGTTTGGAGCGTTATTGAACCTCCTTCATGACCAGCTAGTCTGACCTGGTTGGTACCGATGGATTCATCAGGTTCTATAGTTTACTATGAAACCAGGATCTTCAGTCTAGCTTTAGAACTGAGCCGCTACAACCTAAAAACCACAAGTTGTGTTAACACATTATTATGACGGTAACTTTGACAGCCCTAGTTGTAACCTAACCCTAAAAAATGAGACCATCCACGACTTTCTGGGTTTGGTCTATGTCTAAGAATAGGGGCCTGCTTTTCTGGGAATATCCAACATGTGCCTTCGTCGTAGCTAACGTTCGGTTAGAAATGGAGTCCACTAATGCCAACAATCGACCAGCCTCCATCACAACTCAGACTGCAACACAAACTCCACGGAAGCACAAAGAAAAGGGTCGGTAGAGCGAGCAGCAGGACGCTGACTGTCGTTGACTCAACGGCCACATGGTGTCGCTGTTAACAAGATATTTATGATTCTTACATTTCAAACTTCAAATCACAGTTACTGCTTCTGGGGTTCCTAAAGTCTCATTCTCTCGATGCTCTCTGACAAACATTTACACCAAAATCCAGAAAAACAACCTAAGAGATAGAATCAGCCGTTGGTGCTTTAAAGATAATAATCAGTGCTCTATGATAAGTCATCTACGCTCGTCTAACAGTCTGCAGGTCAGGCTGGTAATCTCTGTTCATATCAGTCATCAGTTTCTGTGATCTGGAGACGTGATGTCATTAAAACATTATCAGTCACAATCAGATAACATTTCATCTAGATTACCTCAAACACTTCATCTGGAGGTCAAACTGAAATATTAACAATAATCACACTTAAAATCATGATACATCTCGGATCAGCACCGTGGTCTGGTGATGGTACTGAACCAGGAGATAGGTGGATCGTCCAGACCTATAGAAGACACTAATGTGCTTCAGTTCATTCAAAACTCAACCACCTAAATCACCCCAACGACCTTTTGACTACAGGAACTGGTCTGCAGTGATCGTAATGTCCCGGCTCCAGATTTTAGAGCTGAAATTAGGGAATTAGGATCTGATACTGTACTCATGTACTCGTACTCGCAAAACGTCTCCGATACAACGTCTCCGATACCACTTTACAGCAGCGTGACGTTAACCTCTCATCACTTTCTTTCAGGTCCTCACGCTCCACCTCCCCAACGGTGCGGGCGAGACGGGCCGGTGGTGCGCCCGACCCCGCTGGGCCGGGATCCTTCCTCAGCCGGCGCACACCGGCCCTCACTTTTATTGCACCCTCTGACTCGCGCGTGCGTTAGACTCATTGGTCCGTGTTTCAAGACGGGTCGGGTGGGTTGCCGACATCGCCGCAGACCCCTGGCGCCTTTTATGTGGGCCGAGCCCCGATCTGGGGGCACGATGCGGTTAGGACGCACTGAGGACAGTCCGCCCCGGTCGACAGTCGCTCCGGGAGCAGGGAGCCCCGTCCCTCTCCGGCGGGCGCAGCGAGCCCTTTGTCGACGGTGCGGCGAGGTCCGGGCGGAGAGCGCTGTAAAGCTGCGGCGGCGATGCAACCTTCGCCCTGAGCCTTTCCAAGCCGACCTAGAGCCGGTGGCGGCGCACCGCCTCGTAGGCGGGACTCCCCAGCCTGCCGTGTGTCGCTCACACCCTCCAGCTGGCTGTTAACGAGGGTCTTTAGGCACAGAGAAGTACTCATATTGGTACTCGGTATCGGAGAGTACCCAGATGTAAGTACTTGTACTCGGTCTGATATAAAGTGGTATCGGTGCATCCCTAGAATGTATATATATATATATATATATATATATATATATATATATCGGTGCATCCCTAACTGAAATCCTTCCAGTCCATCTACCCAGTAGTATTTGTCACAGTGCAGCCACGTCTGTTTATTTACCAGAGTTCATTGACAAAGTGGAGAGTGGAGCCTCCAGTGTGACTCAGACTGTGTCTGCAGAGATGCTACCAGTTCCCCTCCGCTTCCAGTCTTTGTGCTAAGCTAACCTAAACACACATCCTGGCTGCAGATGAAACTGACATCCATCTTCTCCTCCGTCTCCGGGGACAACGAGAGGCTAACAAGACTCTCTAGAAATATTGAACCGCTCCTTTAACCGCGCTGAGGATGAACTAAGTGATAGTGTCAGCCAGAGAAGACACACTGCGCCAACAAGCATGCCAAAAACAAGAACAACAACACGGACTCTTGTAAGGACACTCGCACCATAAGTCACTTTATACCCAAACAAACAAACACGCACACACACACACACACACACACACACACAGGGAGTGTGTGAGAGCATTAATATTCAGCCGGTACAGTAGCGGTGTTTACAGAGAGAGAGAGAGAGAATAAGACAGTGATGGAGGATAGCTGGATGGGCCGCTCCTCGCTCGGCCTCTCAATTACCTCTGACTGTGATTAATACATCACACTGCATTAGCCTCGCTCTCTCTCCTTCATCCCTCCTCTTCATCCTCATCCTCCTCTCCTCTTCCTCTACAGTCAGGCAGAAAAACAAACTGAGGAATGTGGTGATTGCTCTCTGGCAGAACTGGTCTGTGGTACTGGGAGTAGTGGTTTAATGGAGGGGGGGTGGAGTCATGAGAACGCCGTGGTTAACCGAGCGGCGGCGTTCCAGAGACGCTGTAATGACAGGGAGCGGGCAGAAAGACGGAGCCTTCACCGGGAAACAGAACTCATAAAGATAAACTGAGACCCTCGATGGTGTTGCTGATGTTTACTGATGTTTACTGATGTTTACTGCTGTTGAATCAGCTGAGGAACTTTAGTTTAGTTAATTACTTTTTACATTCTGGTCAAATCGTTTAATGAGGTTTAAAGTTTGATACCACACACACTGAATAAATACTATAACACCTCACAACAGCATTCCTGTACACTAGGGCGGGGCAATAGGACAATATATAGCGTCAAAACCATATCTAAATATCTATTTGATATATTATTCTATATTGTTTCTATCGCAATAAAAGCTAGAACTATATGTATTTCTATTTTCTCTGTAATGTCACTTAAAACTGTCGTGTTCATTCTACACTAAAGTTCTTAAAATGAGATATAAAAATAGGCTTTACCATAAAGGGTTATTTCAGAGACTATTGGTATATTTATTGAATTACTGGAAAACATATTATATCATGAAATATATCGTTATCGAGATATTAAATTACCGATATCGAGATAGAAGATTTTGACCATATCGCCCAGCCCTACTATATACGTGCCATAATATGCACGTATATATATGTATATTTATATACATATATATACACCAAACTATAGTATATTATACCATTCTATACCAAAATATACTATAACCATACCACAATATACCATAAGACATACATATAATATATAATATATATAATACCATAATATACCTCAATATATCATAATGTACTAAAGCTGGGACGATACACCTATAATAAACCAGAATATATTATCATGCATCATACCGTACGATGCCATAATATACTGTCATATACCATAATATACCATTATCAGATTATAATATACCATCATGAACCCTGTCATCATATATGTACCACAATACACCACCATAAAATACCATTCCTTAATTTACCATCATATAACACACCGTGGCATAATATACCATCATGTTACACAAATACACAATACTACCATATCAAGTACCAAACCGTAGAACACCGTCACATACCACACCATACCATATTAACCACAACATACCATATTAACCACCGTGTACCATATCATGCCATAATAACTATATTATATCATTACATGCTGTGCATTACCAAATACACCACATAGTACCGTCATGTACCACAACGTGCCGTCACACACCGTCATGTACCACAACGTGCCGTTACACACCGTCATGTACCACAACGTGCCGTCACACACCGTCATGTACCACAACGTGCCGTTACACACCGTCATGTACCACAATGTGCCGTTACACACCATCATGTACCACAACGTGCCGTCACACACCGTCATGTACCACAACGTGCCGTTACACACCGTCATGTACCACAACGTGCCGTCACACACCGTCATGTACCACAATGTGCCGTTACACACCGTCATGTACCACAACGTGCCGTTACACACGTCATGTACCACAAATTGCCGTTACACACCGTCATGTACCACAACGTGCCGTCACACACCGTCATGTACCACAATGTGCCGTTACACACCGTCATGTACCACAACGTGCCGTTACACACCATCAGATATCATATACCATATTATTATTTAGCCATTTATATCAATATATTATGTATAATATACATAATTAATTAATTAATTATATATTATATAATATCATATCATTCTGTGTTTAATTTCTGTCCAAAGAAAGTTTATTTAAAATATTTTAATGTAGTTTTTTGTTGTTTTTGATTCAATCTTTCTTGTTTTTGGGCCAGAATGTGAGAAATATTTCACTTTTTTGTTTTCTTTTTGTAATCGGCCTCAAAAAATAAAGACGTAGACTTGATCTGATTCGTTCTTCAGACTTTCTGTGTGAGCAGAAACAAACGAGCAGCTTTTAATTATTGATCACAAAACTCCTCGTTACAGCGTCGCCGGGTCGGACGGCCTCGGCTGCCGCTGCCGCCGCACGTCTCTGATGTCACCCCGATGTCACATGGGTCTTTCCCATGCATGGGAGGAGGAGACCCGATGGGAAGCTGCGGCGAGCTTTAAATGGCACGAATGCGGGTAAAAAAAAAAAAAAAGAGGACGCCACATTCCTCGTCTCATCGTTCCCCGCAGCTTCCTGCTCCACTCTGCAGGGAGTTTATCACTTATGAATGATGACACGGCTCCAATAAATAATAAAAGGCAGATGCAGAGGATGAAAAATGTGTGTGTGTGTGTGTGTGTGTGTGTGTGTGTGTGTGTGTGTGTGTGAATGAGTGTGTGTGGTTCACTGTGTTGTTTGTCAGCTGGAAACAAAGGGAGGATGAGAGATGGTTGAGCAGGAAAATACACTCTGCTTTCTATTGTATGTGTTGTGTGTGCATGTGTGTGTGTGTGTGTGCATGTGTGTGTGTGTGTGTGTGTGTGTGTGTGTGTGTGTGTGTGAATGTGTGCGTGTGTGTATGTGTGTGTGCATTTTTTTTCTATGTGTGTGTGTGTGTCATAACATATTACATCTAACTGTACAGTTTTGCTAAATCTGCGTCCATCGCCGCAAATCTGCAAAAACACACCGAAGCTCTCAGAGATAGAAAACTACCTGAGGGGGGGAGGTAGGAAAGGATGGAAGGAAAGGATGGAAGGAAAGGATGGAAGGAGGGTTAGCCTCCTCTCGAACGCCCCGTCCTCCTCCTTACTCTGAATGAACAGCAGCTCTTTGACGGGAGAGAGAGAGAGAGAGCTACAGAGGGAATTAGGATTCAACGGCGGTGGTCGGCCGAGCGAGCACTGACTTAGATAAATCACCTGCATGCACAAAATACACACACACACACCAGTACACACACTTTACCGAAGCAATGCTGAGACAAGAACACTCACACACACACACACACACACACACAAAGTGTGTGTAGCAGTAGAAACAGGGAGAAGCAGCTGAAAGCCAAACTGTGTCCGTCCACATGGGAGACGTCATTAAACCCCAAAACCTGCAGCAGCTGATCTGACAGTCACTCAGACAGGAGTGTGTGTGTGTGTGTGTGTGTGTGTGTGTGTGTGTGTGTGTGTGTGTGCGTGCGTGCGTGCGTGCGTGCGTGCGTGCGTGCGTGCGTGTGTGTGTGTGGATTGAGAAACATCTCTCCGTCTCACACTCTGAAAGGTCAGCGGTTTAGTTTTAATTTGAAAGGGTTTGTGTCTTCCTCTCAGTGAAGCTGAACGTTTCTCAGCAGCTCTTCTTCTGCTGCGTATTAAACTACAGTATTTATACATAATGATGATTCCTCCACCATGAAGACAGATTCTCGGTTCGGTTGGAGGAGATTAGTACAGCAGCTGCACCAAAGCTGCCAAAACAGCCCTGCAGCGTGTTGTGAGAAAGAGCACGGGACATTCTCGGCACGGAGCTGCCGTCACTCGACCAGCTTCACAACACTCACTGGATCAGAAGGACGCCACTCCAACCCGGACACAACCTGGTTAAGCTCCTCCCATCAGATCAGACCGCACAAACAGACGGCCATAAACCTCCTGAACTCTGACGTCTCCTCTGTCTGAGCTGGAATGTGCTGAAAGTAAATCTCCTGTTTACAGACGTGTCTTCAGCGATCGAAGCCGGCCGAGCTAAACAACGTCTGATTACAAAGCAGCCAGAATATCTGGTGAAGACAAAGTGGAGTTAACATCACATGTGAATCTGTTTCTGTTTATCTCCATCAAATGAAATGTTTAAATACCAATAGTTCAAATGGCATCTAAGAGAATATGTTAGAATCGTGTTACGATGATAAACTAACCAACGGATGAAAGGTATTGATCTAATAACTGATGACTTTCTGATGAACTAGTTAATGGTTTAGTTCCCAGAGTCCAGAGTGACGTCTTCTAACGTCTCCTTTTATCTGACTAACAGATCAAAAATATTCTATTCACAAATATATAAAACAGAAATGTTTGGTATTTTTTAACATAAATTACTTCAATTATTAATTATTTAATTGAAGGATCAATTAATAAAGTAAAGATGTCGGCTCTGGTTCAGACTCAGCAGGACGACGCGTCTCCATCTACTTCCTGTCTCATCCTGACCTTATAAACAACTTTTACAAAGACACAGGAAGTGATGTCAGCGTTTCCTCTCACACTGGTGCGAGCCGAGGTTTCAGAAAGTGCGTGGGCTGCGGTCCGACTGTTAAAGACGTCCCCCCCCAAGGGAAGACACACACACACACACACACACACACTCTCTTATACAAACACACATGAACACGGGAAGGAAGAAAACAACAATAGATGTCCTGCTGCCGGGATCCCTGCAAGTGTGTGTCTGTGTGTGTCTGTGTGTGTTGGTGTGTGTTGGTGTGTGTTGGTGTGTACTGATGTGTGTTAGTGTGTGTCTGTGTGTGTCGGTGTGTGTTTGTGTGTGTGTTGGTGTGTACCGATGTGTGTTAGTGTGTGTTGGTGTGTACCGATGTATGTTGGTGTGTGTCTGTGTGTGTCTGTGTGTGTTACTGTGTGTTAGTGTGTGTTAGTGTGTGTTTGTTAATGTGTGTCGGTGTGTGTCTGTGTGTGTGTTAGTGTGTGTTATTGTGTGTCTGTGTGTGTTAGTGTGTCTCTGTGTGTGTCTGTGTGTGTTTGTTAGTGTGTGTCGGTGTGTGTTAGTGTGTGTTATTGTGTGTCTGTGTGTGTTAGTGTGTTTCTGTGTGTGTTAGTGTGTGTCTGTGTGTGTTACTGTGTGTTAGTGTGTGTTTGTTAGTGTGTGTCGGTGTGTGTCTGTGTGTGTGTTAGTGTGTGTTATTGTGTGTCTGTGTGTGTTAGTGTGTCTCTGTGTGTCTGTGTGTGTTTGTGTGTGTTAGTGTGTGTTTGTTAGTGTGTGTCTGTGTGTGTTAGTGTGTGTCTGTGTGTCTTTCTATGCACACTAACTCAAACTGCTCTACGTTGGCGTCTGAAGGAACCATCTGAGTTTCATGAAGGAAGCTGATCCAGAACCAGAACCAGGTTTTCCTGCCAACAGTTGGTTTTCACATACGAGGAGTTCGTCCCAATATTTAGTTGCATAACGGAGAACGGTCACAAATAAACACGGAGAGAGAATATAGAACTCTCTGCAGCAGCTCTCAGCAGGACTTCATCCTGTTCCAGAGAAACGGAGGTAGCTGCTGTAGAAGCTTCCAGAGAACGACTCTAACTGTAATGTGATCCTGATTGTTATAGTATATATATATTAGAGTGGAGTTTGTGGTCAACCGGTACATTTCCAATTAATTGATTTAACTGCTCACATAACTTAGAGAGCCTTTTAGCCGCTCAGAGCACGGCAGGTCGGATAATCACGCAGTAATGTGAATCTGTCTTCAGGGAAGGATTCAGTTCAACATGTATGGACAATATAATAATAACAATAATGTGTCCAATAAAAGAAAAATGAGTATTTAACTTGTGTTTAATGGAGCTTCTCTTTCGAGGAAATTGATCTGGAGATAAACAACGGCTCCGATACTCCAACAAACTTTCTCTCTCTAGGAAACTTTAAGGAAACTATTTAGGAAATGTATATTGTTGTGCCTCAGCAGGAATAAATGAGGATGTTTTATTGTTTCGGTGGTTTTAAGTCAAACTGCACTCTCAGCAAAATATACGTAAAATATCAGAAACAGTACCGGCAGCTCGTTACCCGGACTTTCTAATGTAATTAAAAAACAGAAATTTTGAGTTAAATGACATAGTGACCACAGTAAAAAAAACAAGATATTTTTTATTATTCAATGGTGTATCTATATATATACATATATATATATATGTATATATATATATTTCTATTATTTAATGGTGTATTTATAGTGTAAAATATATATATATCTTTTATTATTTACTGGTGTGCCTATTGTAAAAATAAACTAAATATTTTCTGTTATTTACTGGTGTGTATATAGTAATATACTGTATATATATATATATATATATATATATTTATATATAGTATATAGTGATAATACAGGACACTTTCTGATATTTAATAATAAATAATATAGCTACAGTATAAAAACTGCAAAAGTTAAATAAATATGTAAAATAACAGAAATTGTCACTAAAATCCATTAAAAGGAAGTTTAATTTACACTTTTCCTGCAGTCTGACAGCACCTGAACGCAACTCTGTTTACCAGATACATATTTGTTCCATGTGACACGTGACATCACGGGTTTGAGTCTGACCTAGAACTTTTTAAATGTGTGACCTCGCCGTCCCACCGCCGCCGTCAAACCAGCTGTCAATCAAAGCAGCTGTACAAACACACAGCAAACAGCTGGAGAGAGTCGTCACGTCGTACTGCAGCGTGTTGAACAGAGTGACCTCCGGCTTTGTTTACCCCAAACCAAAAGACCACACACTCATAACACACACACACACACGCACACACGCACACGCACGCACACACACACACACACACACACACACACACACACACACACACACACACACACACACACACACACACACACACACATACACACACACACGCACACACACACACACACACACACACACACACACACACACACACACACACACACACACACATACACACACACACACACACACACACACACATACACACACACACACACACACACACACACACACAGAGTGACACACCAACAGAGACAAATGGCAGTCAATAACTTCCTCCCTCCATCTTTATGGAGCTCGTTAACTTCTCTCTCCCTAATGGATCTCTGCTGAGCCTTTTGTTAGCCATACTGCTACACACACACACACACACTCAGCAGTCAGCGCGGGTCGCACTAACAGCGGCTGATGGATTCTCCTGCGTTGAGGAATCTGCGGTGTGATGGGACGTTTGGCTCGGAGGAAACTTCCGCTGCCAGCTTTTCCTCCTTTCTTTATATATTTAATTCATTTTACATTTTCCTCCCTTTTAATGTTAAATATGAAGTCTGACATTCAGCCATCTCGTTCAGCGTCTCATCCAAAGTCAGAGGAGACGATGGATATCAGTTTCACGTCCGTCCGTCCAGAACTTTCCGTCCAGGATGACCTCTAACGGAGGAACGTCCACATGAAGACAGAGTCTGCAGCTCTGTGAGGCTGCACATGGAGATACATGCTGACGTCAGCACGCTAACATGCTCATAGTGACAACCTGTTGAAGCTCTTAGCAGGTGTACAGTAACAGTTGATGCTCAGTATCAGAGCTGGAACGATGCACCTATCTCCTGATTCCATACTATCACCATACTCCGGTGCCGATTCCATATGTACTGTGATTGTTGTTAACTTGTTTACCTCTAGACCATGAAGGGAACAAGATGAATCAGACACTTCTAGGGACTTTTACTTTGATAAAATCTCTAAATGAATCCAGTAAAGATGTTTGATTTTCAGCATGTATGTAGTCAGAGACGTCCTGAAGTCAAATATATTTAATTATTGATTACATTTATTATCCAGCAACCCAAAAATCAAAGACATTTTTTGTAGTGTCGGCCCATTTGACCACTGCACTTTTTTTGGGGATATTTTGCAGACATATTCCAGACCTTTTTTCAGACTTTTTTTCCGGAAATATTTCAGAAATTTCTCAGACTTTTATTCAGACATATATCAGCCTTTTTTTTTTTACATGTTTTTGACTTTTATTTGAACATATTTCTGCTTTCTTTTGGGACATATTTCGGACATACTTTGGCATTTTTCAGAAGTTAGCATGCAGCTTTAGCTCTGCTCTGTGTAGCTCTGCTTTTCCTGTCAATGTGTGAAACCCAAAGTGTTTCCATCCTTTACTGGATGTGTAGTGTTTACCACGCTGGATTTAACATGGGAGGGTGCAGGTCGTATCCACGACGACCCTCCAACGGTTTACACTCTCTGAGGTTTGTTTTGGTTGACGGATACGGAACGGGTATGACGTCACGTTACACAGACTACCACAATAAAAGCGGTAACTTCCTTCTACCTCCACATAGACTCAGATGAAGCAGATAGATCCATTCTGATGTTAAAACATCGATTTAAAAAAAGAACATAGATGAATGATTTTTTTCCGCCCCTACAGACGATGAAGTCCTAAAACCTCCGAACAGGACGACTGGTTGGATAATAACCGCACACAAGCTGATCCCTTTAGCTTAGCTTAGCACAAACACTGGCAGCGGAGGGAAACTGCTAGCGTAGCCGGCTCCAACAGCTCCTGTTGTGTGTACCTGCATGCAGCACAATTAAAGCCTCTGTGTGTCTCTGTGGAGGAGGACGATCCGTCAGACAGACAGGTTCCTCTCTGTTAGTCGCCGTCATCAATCTCCAATCAGTCAGTCTTATTGATGAGCCCACAGAGCCGCTGCCAGCTGGCAGCTGCAGGAGAGACGGACAGACAGCGAGACGGCGAGACGGATGGACGGCGAGCAGAGTGATAAATAAAGGGATGTCTCTGCGGAGCGGCGAGCCCCACCCTCCCAGTCAAAGACATTAAAAGTCCCATCTGATGCAGCTTTTATGACTTTGATCAGGGTAATGTTCTCTGTGATGTGCTTGTCTTATATCTTATTTATTTACCTCCCCGACGCCGTGGCCATTTTAACATTTGTTCCTCCGGCGCCGTGGATTCACTGAACCCGTGTAAGTGGTGATAAACTAGTCATAGTTAGGATCGTCGCTTTAATTGATTGTAAAAACCGTGACCTTCACACGGCAGCCGTTTAGAGCATTCAGAGAGCGAAAACAAAGAGACTTCTGGGAGAAACGGGGATTATACGACCGACAAGGACGCTTTCAAAACACACCGACACAGAGCTGGAGACTCGTGGAGACTCGTGGAGACTCATGGAGACTCGTGGGTACCCATAGAACCCGTTTTCATTCACTGATCTGGAGGTTAGAGGTCAAGGGACCCCTTTGAACATGGACATGACAGTTTTTGCAGGCTAAAAACCTTGATGGCGACAGGTCGGTTTTTCCTCGCCAAGATTTAGCCTAAGTTTGGAGCGTTATTTAACCTCCTTCATGACCAGCTGGTCTGA
>NC_051277.1:673590-686090 GCF_015220745.1 Sebastes umbrosus | reverse complement strand
AATTAATAAGTGTTGGGAGTATAAAATAATGAGGGGCCTTGAGGAGGATCCGGCATCTTGACCTCATTTTAAGCGCCTAACACCAGGCAGCAAACAAGTGTAATAACTTGAAAATGAAGCACATAAAAAGCGCACATCTACTGTTATACTTTAAGAAAGACCTGGATTTCATCAGGTTTTTGGATATGAGCAAAAATCGCAACACTTTAGGGGGCGTTTTACGTTAATCAGAGTTCGCACAGAAGCATGTAAACGGGAATATTGATTTTCGTTAGCCATGTCACAGCTGTGTGGGAATATTGTCGTCGGAATAAGGAATATTTTGTGCATTTAAACATTGTCAGACTCTTGATAGACAATTTAAAACAAAAATAATACAAATCGAAGCAACAGAACCAGAGATACCAATTCAATTCACTTCAATTCATATATAAATCTTTACTAACTTATGAAATAAAAGTACATTAAATAAGATGAAAAATAAATTATGTGAAGCACCTTGATATTTTTCTGTATTTTGAAGTGTGCTATATACATGTATTATTATTATTATCATTATTATTGTTATTATTATCATTATTATAAAAACACTGCAGGAAACCCAACTCTTTTGTCAGCAATATTTTAGTTTTATTTTATTTATTATTATTTTTTTATTAATTTAAGTTTTATTTTGTTGCTCTTGTGTTTGTTACTATCCTGCCTGTTGGATATTTTTGCTAAATGCTTTTATTTTGAAAAGTGCAATATAAATAAATCTTAAAAGTAATGTATATAAAATAAATGGAAAAATAAATTTAAATTTAATAAAAGAAAAATATTATAAAGAAATATATCTTAGAGCCCTCTGAAAAAAACATAAACATTACCTCTAAAACAAATTAATTAATTAGATTTGTTTTATTTATTTAGTTTAGTGCTCAATTACATTTTCTGTTGATTTTGTTTCCCGACAAAAAATATGTATTACTACTATTTTAAAGCCTAATACACACCGCCAGAAAAAAATGATTCATATATTTATTCATATAAATTCATATTTTGCTAGCTTAAAAGTACTCAAATTTAAATATTATACCTTAAAAATACTGAAATGAAATATAATTTGAAGTATAAGAAGCACTGAAATGAGATGAAGTGCACTAAAAGGACTTGAAATGTAGCCATTGTTATATTTTCTGTACATTTCAAACCCTTCTTTACACTGAATTTACTGTGCTGGGGATAAACTGAATATTTATGTAACCCTGGAAACACACTGAGTTGCCCTTTAAATCTCCCCTCCGACGCTCTGATTGGTTGTTTCTGCCACCGTGTGAAACACGCCGATCCGTCATTCATCACACGGTGAATCTGGAGGAACAGCGAGGCGTCCGGCTGCATGTTGTTTCAGCACTTTGTTTCAACATCTTTCTACATTTTAAAGCACATGTTTTATAAAATATGTACGCCAGACGGCGTGAGATCAGAGCGGAACACAAACCAGCAGAGAGTTTTCACATTCCACGTTTTCTCTCATCAGCTTCAACTCAACAAACATCACACCTCACTGACAAGGTCAAAGGTCACGGGTCACAGCGCCCAGACAAAGGCGAGCAGACATTCCTGAGAGTGACGATGATGAAGAAGAAGAGCGGAGGACAGAGTGTGTGTGTGTGTGTGTGTGTGTGTGTGTGTGTGTGTGTGTGGCACCCTGAAACCAGAGCTCATTCAAAGTTAATCAGGCACGCTGCTAACTTCTAACTTATTTAAATCTGCTGTTCTTCTTCCTCTTTTTGGCTTCCTCTGTTCACTGAGAGCTCCGACGGTCTGATGGATGTGACACTTCAGTCTCACCAAAATCACTCAGAGAGCCTCAAACTAGACCTTCCCTTCCTTATAAACGAACTGCATCACCAAACGAAACAGACCCATAGATATCAACTAAATACAACCAGAATATACACATTATGTACACTAGTACGTGAAACAATAAGTGTATATGTAGACCGGTTCAATAGAACTGCGTTGCTAGGCAACAGCTTGGGTCCATGTTTACTTCCTGTCAGCTGATGTCATTCACATCCACTGCAACAGGAAATAAACTGGGACATAAATGAATATTGAATGGTGGCTATACGTACAACTCGTCAAATATACTGACGCTCGGTCAGCGGCCCTCGGCGTCTCTACCTTTATTTGTCCTTGTTCTGAGCTGGTTTGTCTATTTCTGTACAAGAACACTGATAGGTTTACACTTTAAGGTGTTTTTAAGGTCATGTTTGCCTCGAGAAATGTGCACAATAATGCAAATATAGACACCGTATTACTCTTAAACAACAGTAATAGTGTAAACAATTACATTAGCTTTTTTGTTTGTTTTAAAGATGTAAAACTTCTCAGATTGTTTCATTTGAAAGAGGTGAAACTATGCAATACTTTACACAAAAAAAGAAAATATTATAGAGAAATCCAAACGATTAACTGAAAGATCTGTTGCCCGTTTATCATCTTCAGACCCAAAGACGAGGAACCATGACTTCCAGATCTAAACAACACGATCACAGCAGGGTTTAATGTAATAAATCCAATTTGGTTTATTAATCCAAATTAATTCCTAATTGGTCCGAAAAGATTATGAAGCTGTGTGGCAGACACAGAGAATAACGTCAAAACTACTGAGATGTTATAAGATCATATTATAGATAGATAGAGTTAGTGGGCGGAGCGTTCAGTGGAGGCAGAATAATGAAATAAAAACACGTTAGTATTGCCGTCTTGTTTTTTTAGCCTCCAGATAACACCGTGACCTCATCGTGACGTCGGCACTAAATGGGTCTATAGGTTTTCATTGTTTCTCATTTTGCCAAGTTTGTCCGTCAAATAGAAACAGAAAGGTCAAGTACAGAGGTCAAAGGTCAAACCAGCGGTGCTCATCTTTAGCCTCGCTGTCAGAGAGGTCAAAGGTCAAACAGTAACTCAGGAGTTAAATCAGTAGATGCACATCAGTCTGCAGATTATTACTGGATGTAATGAGACGATTACACTCTTTACAACTCACCTCTAATGTCAACACACACACAAACACACACAAACACACACACACACAAACACACGCAAACACACACACACACACACTCTCGCCTGAGCAGCACTGGAGGCAGTTAAGTGTTTCTCTGAGGCGTTTAGGGACTTTCTGCCTCTTCCAGCTGTCAGAACCAAAATTCAATGATGGACGATGATTGGCTGTGGCTGCCAAGCGTACACACACACACACTCACACACACTCACACACAAAAACACACACACTCACACACACTCACACACAAAAACACACACACTCAGAGTCACACACACACACACACACACACACACACTCAGAGACACACACACACACACACACACACACACACACACACACACACAAGCGTTCCTGAAGCTGCTGGTGAAATATTCAGTGCTGCGCTCACTAAAGGCAGCTCATCTGCCTCAAGACATTTACACCTCATTTTGGCAATTTAGTGTGGCATCCCTCCTCCAGCACACCACACACACATTACACACTACACACACACACATCGCACACTACACACACACACATTACACACTCCACACACAGTAAAGTAAAGCTGGTTAATTGCAGCCTCGGTGTTCTCCTCCTGTGTTAAACCCACTCAGTAGTTCTCTAAGGCAGCTCTCGTACTGAAGCTAATCGCTAAGCTAAAATATGAACACTCACACACACATGTACTTTATGACGTGTACTCAGGCTGAAGTACGGACACTTACTGAAGCACATTAGAGTCAGCAGCGAGCAGAAACACCATGTTTACATCAGCTTCATCACATTAACCTGCAGACCAACCCAGCCAACCAGCCCGTCTGCTGACCTGTTAACTAACGTGCTGCTCAGAGACGGCGTGTTCACACCGTCATCACCAACATGATAAACCAGCTACACAACTAACTAACCTGCTCACTAAACAACTCACCCACTAACTAACCAACTGACCGGCTAGAGAACCATTTAACCTGCTAACTCACCATGTTACCTGATAGCTAACTGGCTAACAAACCATCTGATCTGGTAACTAAACAATAAGCAGAGACATTATGTTAACAATGTCTTAATCACTGAAAGCATCACTAACCAACCACCTTTACCTGTTAACGAACCAGCTAACTAACATGCTAACAGCCAACCAAATCACCTGCTAACCAACTACCTGTAACTAACCTACCACCTAACCACCGGATCTGCTAACTAACCACCTAAACTCTCAGCTAACTAATATGATAAAACGCCAGCTAACATGGTAACTGACATGCTAACAAGCCAACCAATATTACAACTAAACTAACCAACCATATCACCTACTAACCAACCGTATCACCTGCTAACCAACCGTATCACCTGCTAACCAACCATATCACCTGCTAACCAACCATATCACCAAACTAACCAACCATATTACCTACTAACCAACCGTATCACCTGCTAACCAACCATATCACCAAACTAACCAACCATATCACCTACTAACCAACCGTATCACCTGCTAACCAACCGTATCACCTGCTAACCAACCATATCACCTGCTAACCAACCATATCACCAAACTAACCAACCATATTACCTACTAACCAACCGTATCACCTGCTAACCAACCATATCACCAAACTAACCAACCGTATCACCTGCTAACCAACCATATCACCAAACTAACCAACCATATCACCTGCTAACCAACCATATCACCAAACTAACCAACCGTATCACCTGCTAACCAACCGTATCACCTGCTAACCAACCATATCACCTGCTAACCAACCATATCACCAAACTAACCAACCATATTACCTACTAACCAACCGTATCACCTGCTAACCAACCATATCACCAAACTAACCAACCGTATCACCTGCTAACCAACCATATCACCAAACTAACCAACCATATCACCTGCTAACCAACCATATCACCAAACTAACCAACCATATCACCTGCTAACCAACCATATCACCAAACTAACCAACCATATCACCTGCTAACCAACCATATCACCAAACTAACCAACCATATCACCTGCTAACCAACCATATCACCAAACTAACCAACCATATCACCTGCTAACCAACCATATCACCAAACTAACCAACCATATCACCTGCTAACCAACCATATCACCAAACTAACCAACCATATCACCTGCTAACCAACCATATCACCAAACTAACCAACCATATCACCTGCTAACCAACCATATCACCTGCTAACCAACCATATCACCAAACTAACCAACCATATCACCTGCTAACCAACCATATCACCAAACTAACCAACCATATCACCTACTAACCAACCGTATCACCTGCTAACCAACCATATCACCAAACTAACCAACCGTATCACCTGCTAACCAACCATATCACCAAACTAACCAACCATATCACCTGCTAACCAACCATATCACCAAACTAACCAACCATATCACCTGCTAACCAACCATATCACCAAACTAACCAACCATATCACCTGCTAACCAACCATATCACCAAACTAACCAACCATATCACCTACTAACCAACCATATCACCAAACTAACCAACCATATCACCAAACTAACCAACCATATCACCTACTAACCAACCATATCACCAAACTAACCAACCATATCACCAAACTAACCAACCATATCACCAAACTAACCAACCATATCACCTGCTAACCAACCATATCACCAAACTAACCAACCATATCACTTACTAACCAACCATATCACCAAACTAACCAACCATATCACCAAACTAACCAACCATATCACCAAAATAACCAACTACTTGTAACTAACAATCTAACTCATATACTAAAAAGTCAATCAACCTGCTAACAAGTCAACCAATTTTACAACCAAACTAACTAAATTCATAACTAACCAAATCAGCTGGTAAGCTACTACTAATCTACCACTTAACTACCGTATCTGCTAACTATCTAGCTGAACTCTCGGCTAAGTAATATGATAAAAAGACAACTACCATGGTGACAAGCCAACCAATATTACAACCAAACTCACTAACCAGATCACCTGCTAACAACCAACCAACTACCTGTAACCAAGCAGCTAAGCCCAGAGCCAACTAACATGATAAAAGACAACTAACATGGTACCTAACATGATAACAGACGGATCTACCTGACAGGTGATGGACAGGTGTAGGACAGGTGGAGCTTCATGTACTCACCTCCTCTACAGCAGCTTCATGTTGTTCTCCTTCTGGAAACTCTTGGTTACTGTTCAACTACTAACATACTAAAGTCCTGTTAGCATCCAGAGAGTGGCCCGTGTTACCATGTTCATCACTGAACCACCAAACTAAACACAACAAACAAAACTAAATAACTACTACTGATACCACTACATGTCTGTAAATGATCAGAAAGTTAAAATGAGCTACGTTTTAAAGGGAGTCTGGTGTATTAGTACTACAAGGTGTTGAAATAATTCAGAATGACAGAGCCCACTTCCTGTTGACAGATCCTAGCTCACTGATTGGCCAGCTTGACCAGGACAGGAAGTACTTCATCAGCCAATGGCTGAGCTAGGATCTGACCAATAGAAGAGTCAGGTTTCCTTATTATTTTACCCATTTTAACTCTGTTGTCTCCAGTTTATCTCTCTGTTTTTGATGCTGTGTTTTTATTTTATTGTTTTATTTTGTTTTTTTCTACTTTTAAGATATTTATTTATTTATTTATATATTTATATATTTATTTATTTGTAAAGGACAACTTTACAAGAGAGACATTATTTCATTTCATGTCATTTTTTTTGTCTTAAAGTCTAATGTTTCTTTCTGTTTGACTTATTTTTTATTATTATTATTAACATTATTATTAATAATAATAATAATAATAATAATAATTATTATTATTATTATTTATTTTATTTGCTTTCTTGTGAGCTTGCAGAGACCTGCATGTTGATTAAAGGAGCGTCGTGGAAGAGGTATTTAGAAATGCTCTGCTATAAATAAAAGTCAAGATTTTAATAATTTTGCTGCGACTATTAATTATTTTCTTTATTATCTTTAGTTTCCTAATTAATTGTTTAGTCTTTAAAATGTTTAAAAATGTGCGTCACAAGTTCCCACAACCCAACATGATGTCTTGATCGCTTGCTTTGTCGGACCAAAACACAAAAAACTCAAATATTATATAAAATAATAATATAAAACATAAAAGCTGAAATCCTCAAATATTAAAGAAGCTGGAATAAAAAGCATTTTTCTGTTTCATCAGCAGAGAAAAGTGAACACAAACAGGATTTGGGGGATTTCAGGCAGACAAATGAGCACACAGTGAAGATCAGCAGTCGGTCCACGCGGCGGATCCGTCAGACCAAACTACCCAGCAGCCCCTGCAGCGGCACGCTGACTCGCCATGTGTTTATTTATCAGTTCTGCCGGGACCGCTCCATTGGCTGCTCGGCCACCCGCGACATCACATAACGATGCCGCTGGGCGGTCGGACGCCGTGATGGAGAACGCGGGAAGGAGTGGCTGCTGGGATTTTTTACCTGTCACACACGGTTGTCACGGGAACGCACTGCGTGACCTCAGGCTGTATGCAAAGCGTAATGCAAACACTGATGAAAGAAGAGGCGTGTGCGTGTCCCGGCGTGCCCGAACACGCCTCGACTCCCCATAGAAAGGGTTCAAGCCGTCACCATGACGACGCTGACAGGAAGGCATCTGACAGTTTAAGTGGTGTTTGAGTTCTTCAGTGTGACTTCCAAGTGTGTCATCAGTCCATTCATCCCTCTGTTGTCACCTATTGTGTCTCCACCTCCACAGAATGTCTCTCCATCGCTTCATCTGTTTTCACTGGAACTGAAAGGAGCGGCAGCGACAACAAACAACACACACACACTTACAACACACTGACTGGCTCACACTGGACTCCTGAAACTCCCAAATCTCATTAACAAACTTTAAAACCGCCGGTTGTAGATTAAAAATGGATCAAGATTCAGCAGCTGCTCGGCCTCTTTTCTCCTCTCTGATAATTTCAGAGCAGATTTTAGTCTGATTTGGTCTTTTGAGGTGAAGTAAAGGTCTAATCCCACGAGCTCTCTCCACCATCGACGCTTAAACAGAATTATTAAACCTTTTAAACTTTTACTTTCTACAAAAACTTGACTTTTACTTTTTAAACTTTGTAAAGCAGCTGATGGCAGTTTAACTTTAGGAATATAATTACAGTGGAGTTCTTATTAATTTAAAGGCACGATGAGGAGGACATTAAAGGTTGGCCACTTCCTCCTCGGCTCAATGAGGATCACGGCGAAGTCGCACCAGGCAGCGGCGAAGTGCGGCTCGCTGCAGAGTTTGGCGTTTGGGTGCTCGCCAGGGGATGAAAGCCAACCCCAGGTTCTCTTCGTTTCACTTCGCTATATTTGCATTATTTCGTCGCTGTGTTCGCCATTTTCATAGCTTCCTCTTGATTTACGATCTGGCACCTGGTCGCTACGCTTTTATAGAGTTTGACGCCCAGAAACGTCCCAAACGGACAAACGGAGGGCTTCTAGTGGGCTTCTAGTGGCTCGTAAGTGATGAAGGAGAGGGATTATTTTAGTATCACTACATTTGTTCAGTTCTACTCATTCTGCCTTTAACTCAATGATGGTACTTTCATTTTATACCAAAAATGATGAATTGTTTTAGCTTATTAAAGAGTAGTTCTGACGTTAGGGTTGCAATTAAAGATTGTTTTCATTATCGATTAATCATTTTGTCTATAAAATGTCCATAATAAGTATAATAATTATGTCCTTAAATGAATAATTCCTAATTAGCAGTGTTTTGGTCAAATCTGTACGCCATATCAAACTATAAACGTTATTAAGCATAAATAAAAACGTTTCAACCATAACATTTTATGATGTTTTGCACCTTATCCACTTTTGTGTTTGGATCGGAGGTAGAGTGACTCGGTAGAGATGCCTGCGTCTTGTTTTTACACTAATAAGTGTATTCTGCTCCCATGAGATCGGGCTACGAATGACGACAACAGGTCGAAGTTATGCAGAATGAAGTATAACGAGCAGCAAACGTCCCCATGTGAAGACGCAGGAGGATCAATGTGTTGTTTTACCAACAGTCCAAAAATCAATTCAGTTTACTATTAAATATGATCAACACAAGCATCAAATAGTCACATTTAAGAATCTGCAGTGAAGTTTAGACATGATTGATGAATAGTTTCAGATCCGTCTGATGTTGTTTGTGTTGACAGTAAATCCTCAATGCTTCCTGACTTCCTGTCTGCAGCTCTGATTGGTTCCATCCCATCATTTAACAACGTTGTTAACTAAAACGGAAACACAATCTGCCAGAAAACATCTCCCCTGTTCCTGTGCTGCGCCGCCACCGATCACTATTGATTACTCCAGGTATTGATGATGTTGTGTTGTGTCCTCGGAGCAGATAAACGTGTCGGCTGCTGTCGGAGACGAAACATTAAGAAGTGTCTCTGCTCGTTTGGTTTCTGACAGCAGCTGAAGAGAGAACATGAGCGCTGCTGTCCGACAAACGCCGACGCAGAACGGATTTGTTTTCTGTTTCTGAGCTTCTGCGGCGGCTTTAACAGGATTCACACAAACCTTCAGGGACATATTCAGCTAACCGCACACAAAAACAGAAAGAAGAAGAAGAAGAAGAAGAAGAAGAAGAAGAAGTCACAGATGTGGAGCTGTGTGTTAACATCCGACCTCAATCCTCTAATTTAACCTCCAGAGATTAGGACCAGCCGTTAATCCAGAGAGAGAGAGAGAGAGAGAGAGAGAGAGAGTCCTGGTTTCTATTAGTTATGATTTATGTGTTTTTATTAAAACATATTGTTGTTTTCAACGCTGGATTCTTGTGATTGTTTCTACCGATAAAAGCAGATTGAGTTGAAATTAAAATAAAGAACAGATGAAACATGGCGGGTTGAGGTCAGATAGAGGATTAGAGACAGAAACAGATGTTCACTGAGCGCGCACACACACACACACACACTGAAGGGCTGCATTTGAGGACCTGATTGAAGCCTCCTTAAATGCTTGAATGAAGATCTGCACTGTGAGCTGAACTCACTGATCCAACACACATGAAATATTAATAACTCATGTAAAACGGTGGGAAAACGAACCCACGTCTGCGTTCCTGAACGCCTCGTTCAGCACATTTAAGGACGGCTGACTGAGAGATGAGCGTGTTTATAAGAACCAGAGTTCAGCATCGTGGAGGGAGACGAGAAGAGATGGTCCTGTGAAGGGTTAAAACTAGGATGCTCACTAGATCAGTCGCTGATCAGACACTTTGTTCAGCAGCAACTGACCGTAAACCACCATGCATACTACAACCTACTACTGCTACTAACAGCTAGTAGCAGTACCACTACTACTAGTACTATTAGTACAACTAGGAGGAAGAGGAGGATGAGGAAGCTGGTGCAGAGCCAGAAGATGAAGAGGACTGTGGAGGAGATAAAGGAGCAGAGAGGTGATGAGAGGAGGAGATAAAGAGAGAGAGAGAGAGGAAGAGAAGGAGGAGGAGGAGGAAGGAGACGAGTGTTTCTCATCCAAACAGACACTTCAGATGATACGGAGAGAAAACACCTCATAAAGAACGACAGCATCTCTCTCTCTCTCTCTCTCTCTCTCTCTCTCCTCCTCCCTCGCTCTTATCTCCTCTCCACAGTCTGAGCGCAGGAAGGAAGGAAGGAAGGAAGGAAGGAAGGAAGGAAGGAAGGAAGGAGAGGTGACTCAAGGTGAAGAACGAGGCGGCCATATTAAATAAAAACCAGAGGAGAGACGGAGGGAGGAAGAAGAGAAAAGAAAGGAAAAGAAGAAAGTGGACGAGAAGGACAGAGGATGAAAGAAGGAAAGAAGATAGAAAAAAACATCAAAAAAGGAAGGAAGGAGAGAGGAGAGGAAACGGAGGGAAAGAAAAGAAAAATAAATGAAAAAGGAAGACAAAGGAAAGGAAAGCAAAAAAAGAAGGAAGTAAGGAGGGAGGAAGAGGGAAGGAAAGAAGGAAAGGAAGGGCCGAGAATAGGAAGGAAAGGAAGGGACAAGAATAGGAAGGAAGGAGGAAGGAAGAGGAAGTGAACAGGACGTATCAGCTGAAGGAAGATGGACGCCCCCCCTGCTCTATAAAACCTCTGAGTTCAGCCGACCGCTGCGTCATTTACTGCCTCAGCGCTGAAGCAGTTAACCAACACACACACACACATACTAACACACACACACACACATGCACACTCACGCACACACACACACACACACACACACACACACACACACACACACCTCTGCCAGTCATAAAACCTCTGGACCCTGCAGGGCAGAGCGTGACGAGGGCAGAGGGCGTCCCGGTGTGTGTGTGTGTCTGTGTGTTTTAGTGTGTGTGTGTGTGTGTGTGTCTGTGTGTTTAAGTGTGTGCGTGTGTGTGTGTTAGTGTGTGTGTGTGTCCGGTGAGACAGAGACATATAAAGTAGCGCCGCGGTAAAACAGTATTTATGGTTGAAGTCTGCAGAGTGTGAAAATCCAGCCTGGATGAAGAGGAAGAGGAGGATGAGGAGGAAGAGGAGGATGAAGATCAGCCTGATGACGATGATGATGAAGATGAAGATGATGACGTAGTGCGGGTCCATCTGCGTGGTCAGTTTGGATTTCTGTGGGGTTGTATGTTTACTCCTGATCTGAGGGATTAAAATCACTGTTTCTGTGAATGGAGTCTGGTGGCTGTGAAGAGACCGGTATAACAATGTGCATGTAAAGTAGCATAACGTGGAATTACACAAGTATAGGTACTTCAAAATGGTACTTAAAGCAAAGCAATGTACTGCCACGTTAGTTCAGATCAGAAAGTCACACAATAACACAAACTAACCAACCGATGGATGCAGCGGTAGACCGGCTACTCTCTAAATCACTGTTTCTGTGAATGGAGTCTGGTGGCTTTGAAGAGAGCGATACGTCTGATGGTAAAGCAGCTGAACGGAACCTGACAAAAATAAATTAATAAATAAATAACTCAATAAATATGTCATTAATTGAAACAAAAAAAAAATAAATAAATAAATGTAGCCATGAATTCATTAATTAATAAAATGTGACATAAATTGATATTTCCTGTTTAATTTGTCTTTATTTTTTTTTATCTTTTTATTAATTCCCATAATTATTTATTATTTTGTTTAATTCCCCCTTGTATTTATTTATGTATTTATTTTTTAATTTTTAAATGTATTTATTTATTTTTGCATTTTTTTTTGTGAGATTTGTGGCAGCCCCTCATTTGCATAATGAGGCAGAAATGCATAAAAATAATTGTGCAGAAATAAACAGATAAATGCATAAATACATAGATAAATACATACATTTAAAGATAAATATAAAGTAAAAAATAAATGCAAAAACAAATTAATTAATTAAAAAATAAATAATAATTAAAATAAATACATACATTTA
>NC_051277.1:548590-668590 GCF_015220745.1 Sebastes umbrosus | reverse complement strand
CCACACTACAATCACACTACTACAACACTACTACCACACTACAATCACACTACTACCACACTACAATCACACTACTACCACACTACAATCACACTACTACCACACTACTACCACACTACAATCACACTACTACCACACTACTACCACACTACTACCACACTACTACAACACTACTACCACACTACTACCACACTACTATAACACTACAATCACACTACAATCACACTACTACAACACTACTACCACACTACAATCACACTACTACCACACTACTACCACACTACAATCACACTACTACCACACTACAATCACACTACAATCACACTACTACAACACTACTACCACACTACTATAACACTACTACCACACTACTACCACACTACTACCACACTACTACAACACTACTACCACACTACTACCACACTACAATCACACTACTACCACACTACAATCACACTACTACAACACTACTACCACACTACAATCACACTACTACCACACTACAATCACACTACTACCACACTACAATCACACTACTACCACACTACTACCACACTACTACAACACTACTACAACACTACTACCACACTACAATCACACTACTACCACACTACAATCACACTACTACCACACTACTACCACACTACTACAACACTACTACAACACTACTACCACACTACAATCACACTACTACCACACTACTACAACACTACTACCACACTACTACAACACTACTACCACACTACTACAACACTACTACCACACTACTACCACACTACAATCACACTACTACCACACTACTACCACACTACAATCACACTACTACCACACTACAATCACACTACTACCACACTACTACCACACTACAATCACACTACTACCACACTACTACCACACTACTACAACACTACTACCACACTACAATCACACTACTACCACACTACTACAACACTACTACCACACTACTACCACACTACTATAACACTACTACCACACTACAATCACACTACTACAACACTACAATCACACTACTACCACACTACTACAACACTACTACCACACTACTACCACACTACTACCACACTACTACCACACTACTACAACACTACTACCACACTACTACCACACTACTATAACACTACAATCACACTACTACCACACTACTACCACACTACTACAACACTACTACCACACTACAATCACACTACTACCACACTACAATCACACTACTACCACACTACTACCACACTACTACAACACTACTACCACACTACAATCACACTACTACCACACTACTACCACACTACTACAACACTACTACCACACTACAATCACACTACTACCACACTACAATCACACTACTACAACACTACTACCACACTACTACCACACTACAATCACACTACTACCACACTACAATCACACTACAATCACACTACTACCACACTACTACCACACTACTACCACACTACAATCACACTACTACCACACTACAATCACACTACTACCACACTACAATCACACTACTACAACACTACTACCACACTACAATCACACTACTACCACACTACTACCACACTACAATCACACTACTACCACACTACAATCACACTACTACAACACTACTACCACACTACAATCACACTACTACAACACTACTACCACACTACTACAACACTACTACCACACTACTACCACACTACAATCACACTACTACCACACTACAATCACACTACTACAACACTACTACCACACTACAATCACACTACTACCAGTACAACCAGAGTACTACTAACACTACTACCACAAACTAGAAACCACCTCCTAGCAGAGACCAGAGCTGCTCGTTGACTCGTTCATTCCATTCAGCTGTTCAGTAACAGAAGATTAGAACAAAGACGAGACAAAACAAACAGGAAATACATCCAGTATTATTATCAACAGCAGCGTTGCCAGATCTGAAGAAACAGGCAACTATCCCCCTTTCTCACAGTAAACCTGTGAGTCGTCCCCCTCCAGAGGGTCAATCCAGTCTTTAAGTCTCTCTTTGTTCTACTCTTTGACATGTTTTGCCCACATAGTACCCGACATGGTTAGCTAACATCAGTCTCACAACAACAACACTGTTGGGGGGGGGGGGGGGTGGACGGGTCCAACGGACAGCGGACTGTTGACCAGGAGACGCTGTTTGAGTGTTTAATAAGTTACGTTAACGACAACTGTGACGTGTTTTCTGTATTTGTGTTACGTTGTTTCCGTACGTGTTTTACTTAGTTTACGTATTTATTTTAAGCCCGTTTCCTCTTACCCCTAACTACGTGGTTTTCTTGCCTGAACATATGTGCGGACGTTTGCGTGACGTACAAATGAAACAAGACTAAAATGCGTCCTCATGTCTCGCAGAATGTCCGTGTGATGTCGTGGTATTAATACGCCTTCATGGGCTCAGGAACCAGAACCTGAAACCGGTTTGTTCATTTCAAACTGCAGGTGAAGTCTGTGATGTTTCTTCCTAGAGAAGTCAAAGGTCATCCAGCAGAGCTCTTTCTAACCACTAATGAACTGGTTCATCTGTTACTCAGAGTACCTCCATGACGTCTCTGCAGCTCCAGCTGATCAGATCCAGACTGAGAGGCGTCCTCGTGGTGTGAAACGTCTCCAGCAGCATCTGTACTCCAGCTGAAGTACAGTCAGAGTACAGTGACGGTATCCGGACGTCACAGCTTCCTCTCAGCCGAGTCCGACTGCGTTTCAGCCGCTGAGCTGAAATTACTGTAATTTAGTGTGGAGAAGAAGCTGCTCGCCGCCCGGCGAACGGTTCCTCCATCACTGGTTTCAGTTTGATTTCTGACAGCGACCGGACCGCCGAGAAACAGGAAGTCTGTCTGTCAAACTGCAGAACCTTCTGATTTAGATCAGTGAATGTGACTGTAGCTGAGGAAAGGGATTATTATATCATATAATAATACATTATTATTATTATTATAGTGTTTAGTGTGAACATTAGCAGGTAATGTTGTATCGATGGAGCCACGGTGTCCTTTTACTACATTATCTATCATTTAATCCAGGCAGCTCGTACGGATACGAGTGATCAATGCATCAATGCACAGAAACGGTCTTTCTTCCGCCTTTTTCTGACATTTATCCAACATTTTTCTACATTTTTCTGACTTTTTTTGGGACTTTCTTCTGCTTTTTTATGACATTTTTTGTCATTTTTTTGAGACTTTTATTTTTTACTTTTTTGGTCATTTTCAGACTTTTTTTCTGTCTTTTTTGGGGATGTTTTTCGGAGGGGCTGCATTACTTCACAGTATAGTTGTCTGTTTGAACAAGTGGTCATTATGCTTTGAAATGAGGTGCTCATCAGATTGTGGAACAGCATCTAAAGCCGCCTCCTCCACGTGTTTTCATGGGCGCGAGTGTTGGATTGTCTGGTACGTAAAGTTCATCAATATCCTCAACAATCTGAACTTTAAACACGTTAAAGGGAATAGATGTCTGAAATGCTCTTCAACGTTTCCTCATACGACGGTTCCTACGATCTGAAAAGTTATTCCTCATTTTTCGTGCGTTTTCCTACGAATGTCCAACAACACCTGACAATCTACGCTCGTTACATTCATACAGTCTTTGGGTTTGGTCAGTTTGGTTAGAGTAAGTCAACGTTAAAATACGGAAGTGGCATAACTTAAGAAAGTTGGGTGTTTTTTGACCCGCCATCCTCCCCGACCTCCCTACGTGACGTTTTTTACGCTTTTTAATCTTCCTGGTTCACGACTACGTGGTTTACTGAACGTATGAATTGAATTAGTGGGTTATATACGAGTTACACAGAGCGTTACTTTACATTCCAACATTATAGTTAGTTATCTAGTTAGTTATTATAGTTAGTTATTATAGTTAGTTATTATAGTTCGTTATCTAGTTAGTTATCTAGTTAGTTATTATAGTTCGTTATCTAGTTAGTTATTATAGTTAGTTATTACAGTTAGTTATCTAGTTAGTTATTATAGTTCGTTATCTAGTTAGTTATTATAGTTAGTTATTATAGTTAGTTATTATAGTTCGTTATTATAGTTCGTTATCTAGTTAGTTATTATAGTTAGTTATTATAGTTAGTTATTATAGTTAGTTATTATAGTTCGTTATTATAGTTAGTTATCTAGTTAGTTATTATAGTTAGTTATTATAGTTCGTTATTATAGTTAGTTATCTAGTTAGTTATTATAGTTAGTTATTATAGTTCGTTATCTAGTTAGTTATTATAGTTCGTTATCTAGTTAGTTATCTAGTTAGTTATTATAGCTAGTTATTATAGTTCGTTATCTAGTTAGTTATCTAGTTAGTTATTATAGTTAGTTATTATAGTTCGTTATCTAGTTAGTTATTATAGTTAGTTATTATAGTTAGTTATCTAGTTAGTTATTATAGTTAGTTATCTAGTTAGTTATTACAGTTAGTTATCTAGTTAGTTATTACAGTTAGTTATCTAGATAGTTATTATAGTTAGTTATTATAGTTCGTTATCTAGTTAGTTATTATAGTTAGTTATTATAGTTAGTTATTATAGTTCGTTATCTAGTTAGTTATTATAGTTAGTTATTATAGTTAGTTATTATAGTTCGTTATCTAGTTAGTTATTATAGTTAGTTATTATAGTTAGTTATTATAGTTCGTTATCTAGTTAGTTATTATAGTTAGTTATTATAGTTAGTTATTATAGTTCGTTATCTAGTTAGTTATTATAGTTAGTTATCTAGTTAGTTATTACAGTTAGTTATCTAGTTAGTTATTACAGTTAGTTATCTAGATAGTTATTATAGTTAGTTATTATAGTTCGTTATCTAGTTAGTTATCTAGTTAGTTATTACAGTTAGTTATCTAGTTAGTTATTACAGTTAGTTATCTAGATAGTTATTATAGTTAGTTATTATAGTTCGTTATCTAGTTAGTTATCTAGTTAGTTATTATAGTTAGTTATTATAGTTCGTTATCTAGTTAGTTATTATAGTTAGTTATTATAGTTAGTTATCTAGTTAGTTATTATAGTTAGTTATCTAGTTAGTTATTACAGTTAGTTATCTAGTTAGTTATTACAGTTAGTTATCTAGATAGTTATTATAGTTAGTTATTATAGTTCGTTATCTAGTTAGTTATTATAGTTAGTTATTATAGTTAGTTATTATAGTTAGTTATCTAGTTAGTTATTATAGTTAGTTATTATAGTTCGTTATCTAGTTAGTTATTATAGTTAGTTATTATAGATAGTTATTATAGATAGTTATTATAGTTAGTTATTATAGTTAGTTATTATAGTTAGTTATTACAGTTAGTTATTATAGTTAGTTATCTAGTTAGTTATTATAGTTAGTTATTATAGTTAGTTATTATAGTTCGTTATCTAGTTAGTTATTATAGTTAGTTATCTAGTTAGTTATTACAGTTAGTTATCTAGTTAGTTATTACAGTTAGTTATCTAGATAGTTATTATAGTTAGTTATTATAGTTCGTTATCTAGTTAGTTATTATAGTTAGTTATTATAGTTAGTTATTATAGTTAGTTATCTAGTTAGTTATTATAGTTAGTTATTATAGTTCGTTATCTAGTTAGTTATTATAGTTAGTTATTATAGATAGTTATTATAGATAGTTATTATAGTTAGTTATTATAGTTAGTTATTATAGTTAGTTATTACAGTTAGTTATTATAGTTAGTTATCTAGTTAGTTATTATAGTTAGTTATTATAGTTAGTTATTATAGTTCGTTATCTAGTTAGTTATTATAGTTAGTTATCTAGTTAGTTATTACAGTTAGTTATATAGTTAGTTATTACAGTTAGTTATCTAGATAGTTATTATAGTTAGTTATTATAGTTCGTTATCTAGTTAGTTATCTAGTTAGTTATTACAGTTAGTTATCTAGTTAGTTATTACAGTTAGTTATCTAGATAGTTATTATAGTTAGTTATTATAGTTCGTTATCTAGTTAGTTATCTAGTTAGTTATTATAGTTAGTTATTATAGTTCGTTATCTAGTTAGTTATTATAGTTAGTTATTATAGTTAGTTATCTAGTTAGTTATTATAGTTAGTTATTACAGTTAGTTATCTAGTTAGTTATTACAGTTAGTTATCTAGATAGTTATTATAGTTAGTTATTATAGTTCGTTATCTAGTTAGTTATTATAGTTAGTTATTATAGTTAGTTATTATAGTTAGTTATTATAGTTAGTTATCTAGTTAGTTATTATAGTTAGTTATTATAGTTCGTTATCTAGTTAGTTATTATAGTTAGTTATTATAGATAGTTATTATAGATAGTTATTATAGTTAGTTATTATAGTTAGTTATTATAGTTAGTTATTACAGTTAGTTATTATAGTTAGTTATCTAGTTAGTTATTATAGTTAGTTATTATAGTTAGTTATCTAGTTAGTTATTATAGTTAGTTATTACAGTTAGTTATTATAGTTAGTTATCTAGTTAGTTATTATAGTTAGTTATTATAGTTAGTTATCTAGTTAGTTATTATAGTTAGTTATTATAGTTAGTTATTATAGATAGTTATTATAGTTAGTTATTATAGTTAGTTATCTAGTTAGTTATTATAGTTAGTTATTATAGTTAGTTATTATAGATAGTTATTATAGTTAGTTATTATAGTTAGTTATCTAGTTAGTTATTATAGTTAGTTATTATAGATAGTTATTATAGTTAGTTATTATAGTTCGTTATCTAGTTAGTTATTATAGTTAGTTATTATAGATAGTTATTATAGTTAGTTATTATAGTTAGTTATCTAGTTAGTTATTATAGTTAGTTATTATAGATAGTTATTATAGTTAGTTATTATAGTTAGTTATCTAGTTAGTTATTATAGTTAGTTATTATAGTTAGTTATTATAGATAGTTATTATAGTTAGTTATTATAGTTAGTTATTATAGTTAGTTATCTGGTTAGTTATTATAGTTAGTTATTATAGTTAGTTATTATAGATAGTTATTATAGATAGTTATTATAGTTAGTTATTATAGTTAGTTATCTAGTTAGTTATTACATTAGGTTATCACTGTGTGAGGGTTAATAACAGAGAAACACTTTGACCTTCTCTGCTGGTTTACATGAAATATGGAACTGAGTCCGTGGTGAGATCTATGAAACCATCAGAGGGAGAGACGCACACACACACACTCACACACACACACACACACACACACACACACACACACACACACACACACTCACACACACACACACACACTGGTCTCTCCATTCAAAGGGCAGCTCTCCATAGAAGGAGGGATTGTTCTGGACTGGATGGAGGAGCGGGGGGGGAGGCTGGTCAGTACTATGAGTCAGCACACACACACACACACACACACACACACACACACACAGGTCGTTGTGTTACCATAGCGACAGCCGAGTTGGTCAGCGTAATAGCAGGAAGGACGCCGCCGGACTGTTAATGTGGACCCCTGAAGAGGTGTGTGTGTGGGGGGGAGGGGTGACCTCATCATTGACCTTTGACCTCTCCACTCTGTGCTGCTAATAACTGTGTCTGAGTGATATTTGACCTTTGACCCCAGCAGGTTCAGCACCTGCTCGCTGTTGTTTTGATCTTTGGTTCCTTTGTGTTCAAAGTCTACAGGGTGGGTGTGTGTGCATGTGTTTAGTGTGTGTGTGTGTGTGTAGGCGGCGTGCCAGCAGGTCGGACTCTGTAAACTTAAAGTGACACAACGCTTCATGTGGACGGTTCTGGAGAGAAAATGCATCATTTGATTTCAGCCTCAAAGCTTCTTTAATAAAATCAAACTGCAATTTGAAAATCAACTTTTTGGTAAAGAATCATATTTTTCTTGTAATTCTTTTAATTCATTAGTATTTATATTATATATTATATATATATATATATTTATATATATTTATATTATTTAGTGCAGGCAGAAACATAAACAACATTTCTGCTGTTGACATTGTGCATTTACATTTCATCCATTTAATTTCCAATGTGAGTCAAACTCTGCTTTATAAACTGTGTATATAAACTATTATATATAAACTGTGTATATAAACTATTATATATAAACTGTGTATATAATCTATTACATATAAACTGTGTATATAATCTATTACATATAAACTGTGTATATAATCTATTATATTAATTACTAATCTATCTTTAAATTCCCTGAGCTGGTCAGTAGTTGATCTGATGTTATCCATCAATAGAATAGATGACTATAAAACATGTATAAACTGAACAAAGTGTCATTCAATGCTTCTCTAAATATCTAACAGTCAAACCTGAATATAAAAACCTGATGTTTATTATATTTATACATGTATGTAGTATATATAGTTCATGTTGTTACCTACCTGCCTGTGAACAACAGCTGTTTGCTTGTGTTTGTTTCCTGTAGACAATATTTAGTCACATTCGCTGTATGTTTTACGACGTCGTATTACGGATAATTTTAGGTTACAAAACTAAATTACGGCGTCGGGACGAAGGATTAATATTCCGGGAAAAAACTCAGGATTTATGAGAAAAAACAGCTTGGATATACTCTGAGATTAAAGTGGTAAAATTATGAGAGAAAAACACAAATATACGTGAAGAAAACTTGAATAATCTCTGAGATTTTAAAGTCATAAAATTGCGAGAAAAAACTAATTTACAAGAATAAAATCAGAATAATCTGAGATTATAAAATCACAAATTTGGGGGAGAAAAAAAAACACAAATTTACAAGAAAATTAGAATAATCTTTAAAAAGATTTCAAAGTTATAAAATTGTGAAAAAAACAAAAATGTATGAGATGAAAATTTGAATAATCTGAGATTATAAAATCATAAATTGTGAGATAAATCTCAAACTCGCAGATTTATGATTTAATAATCTCAGAATATTTGACCTTTCTTGTAAATGTACCACTTTAATCTGTTCGTTATATTATTATTTGTACCTATAATAATAATAATAATAATAACAGCACCAACACGCCGTCGTAGCCAATAAAGTTGATTTTGATGAGAAGGATTTTAATTTAAAATCTGTATTCTGTTGGTTAAACATAAGTTTTCTCTCCGTGTGTGAAGGATGGAAATGATGAAGATGGTTGATACCGTACCTCGACTCTCCCACTGTTCCCACTTCCTGTCTGTAACCCCCCCGCCCAGTGAATGCACAGAGAGCGCCACGTCTTTAACGTTTAAGCAACATGTTTTATTGAAATAAAATCTGCTTTTAGCTGTAAAAAACAAACAAAACATCTGTACAAGTATTTCCCCAGAGAAGAGGAGGAAGAAGAAGAGTACATGATTGAGCAGGTGTGTGTGACGGCTCGATATGTGGCTTTAAATGTAAAAGTCTCGAGGGTCTAACGGTCTAAATATATATATATATATATATATATATATATATAACACCAGCAGGAGCTCCGCTACGTCGAGCGGCACCAGGAGAGCCGGTCGGCTTCACGTCTACGATGGTGATGACGGTGAGTATGTGTGTGTGAGTCTTTGGTACAGGTGAACACAGTCTTTAGGAAGCGATGAGATGTCCTTGTTAAGCACACAGACGACACACAGTCATGTAGAAACACAAACAGCTGATGGACAAGCAAAATAAAATCACACATATAGAAATGTACAGTCTCTGTGATGTGATTGTCTCCACGGGTTCACATTTTAGTCCATCACAAAACAGGCATGAAAGCTCGTCACCCCCCCCTCCCCCCACCCCCTTTTTGTACATTAAATAGAATAGAGCAAGGCACTCTGGGTAAAAGAAGGCGAAAGCGGGCGCCTGGAAAATTACCTGCCATTAATCTGTGCAAACAGTTGACTTTTAAACCAGGCTGATTGGGGACACGGCGGAATTAAAAGTCGTATTTCAGCCGACGTGACGGGAGGAACGGAGGTTAAGGAACGGTTGTATTTAGTCTCAGTGTACCTTTTCCTTCATTAACAACCCTCCCTCTCTCCTCCTCCTCCTGTTTTATTCCCTTTCTCTCTCTCTCCACGGCTCGGCTCCCTGGCGTAGCTGAAACAACCTTAAATTGGTGTGAACGGGATGGAAGCACTCTGAAGAGCTGCTCAGCCGGTCTACTTCCTGGCCAAAGAAACAAAGGAAACGGATACCAACAAAAAAATAATATAAAAAAGTGAGGAATTCACAGTCACTCGTCTTCGTCACACTTCAACAAGCTGATCCGGCCGTAAAGAGCAGCTTTAAAACTCCCGTCAGCTCTCCGGAAAATAAAGAAGAAAAACAGACTGAAGAGAAAAAAACTCACAAAACTCAAATAATCTCTGAGATTAGAAAATTAGAAAATTGCGAGAAGAAATTTAAATAATCTTTGAGATTAGAAAATCATAACATTGTGAGAAAAGACTCACAAATTTTCGGCAAATAAAGCTTTAATAATCTCTGAGATCATAAATTTGCGAGAAGAAACTCACAAATCTACGCTAAGTAAACTTGAAAAATCTTTTAGATTATAAAATTCCAAAATTGCGAGAAAAAACCCTCAAATTTACAAGAATACTTGAATAATCTCTGAAATTATTAAATCATAAAATTTATGACTTTATAATCTTAGAGAATATTCGAGAAATTTGAGAGGTTTTTTTCCGTAAATTTACCACTTTATTCTCAGAGAATATCCACGTTTTTGAATCGTAAATTTATCATTTTAATTTTGGAAATGTGAGTTTGTCTTTCTCTCTCCACGGCTCGGCTCCCTGACGGAGCTGAAACAACCTTAAATTGGTGTGAACGGGATGGAAGCACTCTGAAGAGCTGCTCAGCCGGTCTACTTCCTGGCCAAAGAAACAAAGGAAACGGGTACCAACAAAAAACAAATCATATAAATTCACAGTCACTCTTCTTTGTCACACTTCAGCGAGCTGATCCGGCCGTAAAGAGCAGCTTTAAAACTCCCGTCAGCTCCCCAGAAAATAAGAAATAAAAAATAAAAACAGACTTAATGAGGATGTCAGCGTGAACCTTTCAATGGACGCATAATGAACTCCAGATTCAAAACACTTGTGAATAATAAAAATAACTCATAACCTTCATTTAACCCACAGTGGAAACACAAATCAAACAAAAGGAACAACATATAGAAGGATAGACCGTTACGGGATTCCCATATCAGCAGGATTCATCTTCATACCTCCTAAATATGCCCTTTGTGGTTTATATTTTTGTTGTTGTTTACTTGTAGTATTTCAGAAACTCTTAATTAAATACTACAAATAAGAATTGAACATTTTAACAACAACAAAAATCAACTTGTTCTGGATGATCAGAGTCCATTTGGGCGGTTGTGGTAAATATCGGTAAGCCCATATTCGGTCTATCCCTTGTGTAATATTTCATGATGTGAATATTGTAAAATGAACAGAACAGAAATGGTGAACACAACCAAACCAAAGTGAAAGTAAAAAGGGGAGCCAGCCGTGCCGTGCGGGGGAATCAGTGCAGCTTTGGTGAAGGGTGTCGGCAGTGCCAAATAAGTCCCGGCGTGACTACCACACCCGGTTGGTCCAATAGATGTCCCTGTGGTACATTGCCGTGTTTGCGTAGTCTCCTACCTGTTTGCTGCTGTATTTGGGCGGGTTGGCCTTGTAGCTGTAATCCGAATATTGGTCGGAGCCCGTGGAGGTGTTGTCGCCCGTTCCCACGAAGGTGTTGGTGGCGGGGAGGTCCTGCACGGCCTGGTGCTTCTTGGAGGCGGAGGGCGACTGTGGCTGCAGCATGATGGAGGGCAGCGGCGAGTTGGAGCGGTAGTGGCGGCCCAGGTCGGGGCTTCCCGGCGGGTAGTTAAGGGGCAGGTGGATTCTGGGACTGTCGTTGACGTTCTCGTTGATGAGGTTGAACTTGAGGCCTTTCTGCAGGCTGGCCTCCTCGTCCTCCTCCAGCGGCTTCGCCGGTTTTGGCGCTTTCCCCTTTTTGCTCTTTTTCCCTTTGCCGTTTTTCGGACCCTGCTTGGGAGCGTACAGGTCCTTACTCTCCTTCTTGCCGGCCTGGTAGCCGCTCTTGGTGTCCTTCTGGAGCCGGTGTCTGATGACCACCACGGCCACGATGACGAGAATCACGCCGGCGATGCCGGCGAGGCTGCCGTACAGGATGTTGCTGCGCTGAGCGTTGGCGTAGTTGGGATCTCCGGCGATGTCCCGGTCCAGAGGGGTGTAGAGGCTATGCCCGACCAGCGCCTCGATGAGGGACACGTTGGACTTGGTGTCATTGACGAAAACGTGGACCAGGGCGGTGGTGTGGCGGGGAGGTTTGCCTTTATCGCTGACCTTTACCACCAGGCGGTGCAGCCCGTTGTGCTTGCCGGTGAACTCCTGCACCAGTGTGATCTCGCCGCTGTCGGGCGAGATGTGGAACAGGTCGTACGGGTTGCCGCCTGTGATGGTGTAGAGCAGCTCGGCGTTGAGTCCTGAGTCTATATCCTCGGCCTCTACCACCTCCACGCTGGTGTCCGGCGGGGTGACGGGTGACATGTACGTGTAGGAGGAGTTCGCCGGTTTGGTGACGTAGGGGGCGTTATCGTTCTCGTCCAGGACATTGATGGTCACGCCCACGTAGGAGCATCGAGGTGGGTCGCCGGCGTCCACGGCCTTCAGGCGGAAGGTGTAGGTGCTCTCCTTCTCGCGGTCGAAGGAAATGCTGGACAGGATGGTCCCCGTGCCGTTCTGGATCACAAACTTGCCGATGTCCGGCTCCACGTACAGCTTCACTCTGGCGTTCTCGCCTTTATCGGCATCCGTGACGGTCACCACGCCAACGGGATTTAGCGGCGCCATGTTCTCAATGACAGAGAAGCTGTAGCCGCTCAGCATAAACTTGGGGTCATTGTCATTGCGGTCCAGAACATTAACCACCACGGTAGCGGTGCCAGTTTTGCTGGGAACGCCTTTATCTGCCGCCGCCACACGGAACTCGTACTGCTCTGTCTCCTCCCGATCCAGCTGGTTCTTCACACGGATCTCGCCGGTGCCAGCTTCGATTTCAAAGAGCCGGGTGGCCGAGAGCTCGATGATGCTGTAGACCAGCTCCGCGTTGGTGCCACTGTCCGCATCCGTCGCCCCGACCTCCAGCACCATGTCACCCGGCTGGTTGCCCTCCGCAAAGTCCACCTCGAGCAACGCCGGGGAGAAGTTTGGCGTGTTGTCGTTCATGTCCGTGACCTGCACTTTGAGGGAGTTTGTGCTGGACAGGGCTGGGTTCCCAGAATCCACGGCGACGATTTCAATCCTGTAATCCTTAACACGCTCGTAATCCAGCAGGGTGGTCGTCTGCAGGAAGTACTTCCTCTTCCGATCGTTGGCGGACTCGCTCGCGGGTCGGAGCTGAAATGGGACGTCGCCGGCAACCACGCACGTCACCACCGCATTTTCTCCCTCGTCGCGGTCCGACACCTGCACCAACGCAACCGGCGTGCCGATGGGCATGTCCTCAGAGATGTTGGCCACGCCGTCCTGGTGCGTCACCAAACCGATACCACGGATCTCGATGGCCGGCGCGTTGTCATTCTGGTCCCTGACGTTGATGGTCACCAAGACCTTGGAGCTCTTGGAGTTGGGCCCGCGGTCTTTGGCGACCACAAAGAACTTTAGGAAGCTCTCCTCCTCGCGGTCCACCAGACCCTTGACGTAGATGATGCCTGTAGAGCGGTCGATGCGTAGGAGCCTCTGGACCGCCTCCGACGCCTGATGGAGGCTGTAGTCGATCTCTCCGTTGGTGCCGGTGTCTGCGTCGTTGGCTCGGACCTGAAGGACAGAAGAAGAGGTTTTCAATGGTCCGAACAGAACAAACACACGTCCCACAAAAAACAACCACTGGAAGTATTTCAATTTAGTCGATTGTCAAAACACTTTAATTCTGTTGTAGATAGCTTTTAGAGCGCTGCATTAGATAACAATTTATAAAAGTATTGAAATTGTGTCATAAATTTTAAAAAATACAAGTCTGACATTTTTTCAGAAAATGCAGAGTAACGTAACGCAGCGTAACCTAATGCAGAATAACGTAACAGAGTAACGTAACGTAACGCAGCGTAACGTAACGCAGAGTAGCCTAACGCAGCGTAACGTAACAGAGTAACGTAACGTAGCGTAACGTATCAGAGTAACGTAACGTAACTTAACGTAGCGTAACTTAACGTAGCGTAACTTAACGTAGCGTAACTTAATGTAGCGTAACTTAGCATAGCGTAACTTAATGTAGCGTAACTTAACGTAGCGTAACTTAACGCAGTGTAACTTAACGCAGCGTAACTTAACAGAGTAACGTAACGCAGAGTAACGTAACGCAGCGTAACCTAACGCAGAATAACGTAACGCAGCGTAACGTAACGCAGCGTAACGTAACAGTAACGTAACGCATCGTAACATAACAGTAACGTAACGTAACAGTAACGTAACGCAGCGTAACGTAACAGTAACGTAACGCAGCGTAACATAACAGTAACGTAACGGTAACGTAACGCAGCGTAACGCAGAGTAGCCTAACACAGCGTAACGTAACAGAGTAACGTAACGTAGCGTAACGTATCAGAGTAACGTAACGTAACTTAACGTAGCGTAACTTAACGTAGCGTAACTTAATGTAGCGTAACTTAGCGTAGCGTAACTTAATGTAGCGTAACTTAACGTAGCGTAACTTAACGCAGCGTAACTTAACAGAGTAACGTAACGCAGAGTAACGTAACGCAGCGTAACCTAACGCAGAATAACGTAACGCAGCGTAACGTAACGCAGCGTAACGTAACAGTAACGTAACGCAGCGTAACATAACAGTAACGTAACGTAACAGTAACGTAACGCAGCGTAACGTAACAGTAACGTAACGCAGCGTAACATAACAGTAACGTAACGGTAACGTAACGCAGCGTAACGCAGAGTAGCCTAACACAGCGTAACGTAACAGAGTAACGTAACGTAGCGTAACGTATCAGAGTAACGTAACGTAACTTAACGTAGCGTAACTTAACGTAGCGTAACTTAATGTAGCGTAACTTAGCGTAGCGTAACTTAATGTAGCGTAACTTAACGTAGCGTAACTTAACGCAGCGTAACTTAACAGAGTAACGTAACGCAGAGTAACGTAACGCAGCGTAACCTAACGCAGAATAACGTAACGCAGCGTAACGTAACAGTAACGTAACGCAGCGTAACATAACAGTAACAGTAACGTAACGCAGCGTAACGCAGAGTAGCCTAACGCAGCGTAACAGAGTAATGTAACGTAGCGTATCAGAGTAACGTAACGTAACTTAACGTAGCGTAACGTAACTTAACGTAGCGTAATGTAACTTAACGTAGCGTAACTTAACGTAGTGTAGCGTAACGTAACTTAACGTAGCGTAACTTAACGTAGCGTAACTTAACGTAGCGTAACTTAACGTAGCGTAACTTAACGTAGCGTAACGTAGTGTTACGAGCGTAGCGTAACGTAACGTAGCGTAACGTAACGTAACGTAGCGTAGCGTAGCGTAACGTAACGTAGCGTAACGTAGCGTAACGTAGCGTAACGTAACGTAACGCAGTGTAACATAATGACAAAAGACAGAAACTTCAGCTGTCTGCTGCATAAAGAATGAATGCTCTAGCTGTTATGTTGTTGTTTTTTTATCTTAGATCGATTTAAACAGGATCATGCAAACAAAGATCTCCCGCGGCCATTACGGGACAATATTCTGGCACCGCCGGCCTGAACCATGACCTCAACACGAGCGTGCAACGTGATGACGTGAAATACAGAAGCCTGATTTTTCTGCTACAAAAATAATTGATTGTGATTTGAACCTAACGTAACAGTTGTCTTGTTTTCATGTGTCACTCAGGCAGATTCACCATTAAAGTTTAGATTCTAGACTAATTCCTGTTAATTCCCCGTTAACGTTGACCTTTGTGAGGTAACTGTCAGCCTGTATTCCCATCATGACCTCAGTTCCACTGACTTCCAGAGTCCCAACCATCACTAATATCAACACTACACAGCCTTTGTGTTGAGCGGGGAGGAGTTCTCTCTGCTGTGTGTGAAACATAATAGACGATCAAAGCTGAGTGCACACACCCACACAACAACATCTAACGGCCGTGCAGCGGATCATTGGCGTCTAATGGGCAGATGAGTGAATGTTAATGTTCCTCTCATTATCAGAGAAGCCCCGGCTCCTTGGGGCCCATTAGGAGACTGGAGAGGACGGACCGGCGTCGGACACGATCCAGCTCACGATACGCCAGAACCCAAAGTAAATGGAGGTAATTAGTCAATTAGGAGGTCCGATCAGTCAGCAGAGTATCACTTAGGATATACTCGTTAGGACGCCGTTCTATCTACACATCTAATACTTTTTAATTGCATTCTTTCAATGCCGCGGCCGCGGTTAAGAAATGTAGGTCGCTGTGTAGTTTTAAATGAACTGGTTGTTGAACAGCTGATTTAAATGTCCCGGGTGCTGCTGGATCAGCGTTTTCTACAGGCTTCACCT
The DNA here is from genome assembly GCF_015220745.1 of Sebastes umbrosus. Taxonomy (NCBI): domain Eukaryota; kingdom Metazoa; phylum Chordata; class Actinopteri; order Perciformes; family Sebastidae; genus Sebastes; species Sebastes umbrosus. The sequence continues at coordinate 652,068 of NC_051277.1, read as the reverse complement.
GGGACTTACAGTAATGTAAGTAGGGTTTTTAAACTTTAAGGCCATTATTCCTGTAAAGCACAGCTGGATCTGGGCCAAGCTTGCACTCAGCAAAATAGTCTCCTAAAAATTTAAAGTCCTGGTTTCTTACAAAACAGGAAAAAGAAATCTGCCGGTGGGGATTATTAGAGTCTATTTAAACTAAAAAATAAAACCAAGGACACAGGATTTCACATTCTCGCTGAGACGACAATGTTTTTAAAGGAATAGTTTGACATTTTAGGGAATAAACTCGACTTCTTAACTTCCCTGCCAAGAGTTGGATGAGAAGGTTGATTCCTCTCTAGAGTCTGTAGGATAAATGTCACGGTGGACATTCACCAGATCCGTTGACGTACGTTAAGTCAATGGATCCTTTTCTACGGAGAGCCGTGTGTTGCATGATGGATACGCCATATCTGAATTTGCATATTCATAACTCAAACTCTAATATATGCAAATGAGGTCCGTCCATTGCAAGGCGCAGGCTCGCGAAACTAAGAAATCAACGCCCAAAAAACAAGATGGCGACGCGCAATAACCAAGATGGTGACAGCTAAAAACCAAGATGGCGACATACAAAAACCAAGATGGCGACATACAAAAACCAAGATGGCAACGGCCAGAAACCAAGATGGCGACGGCGAAAAACCAAGATGGCGATGGACAAAATGCTGAAATCGAGGCTTCAAAACCGTAGTCCACAAACCAATGGGTGACGTCACAGTGACTTTGTCCACTTCTTACATACAGTCTGTTATTTAAAGGTGCCAGTTGGTTAATTCTGTTACCTCTTGACCAGTCTTTATGCTAAGCTAAGCTAACTGGCTGTAGCGTCATATTTACCGTACAGATATGAAAGTGGTATCAAACTTCTCATAAAACTCTCAGCAAGAAAGCAAAGAAGCAAATTTCCCCAAAATGTCAAACTAGTCCTTTAAGATATCAAATACGTGTTTTAGTGTCATGTTGAAATTTGGGGGAATTAAATGTATAAAAACATCTGTAATATTTCCATGTGTCGGGATGCTGCAGCCAACGGTTTGATCAGCCTACAGCTTTATTGACGAGCTGAAGAAGCCACTACAGAATAGATGACATTGTCAAACATTTAATTGGACATTTAAGGAGGAAATCCGGGTTTAAAAGGTTGGAGCAGCCAACAGGATCTCAGGGGGATTCTCTTTTTACCGCCGCCTGTAGTTCATCCTGCCACATAATAAATATCTGGTTTCCTGCCCGCTCCGCATCACGGCCTGTGACAGACCGTCACCGGCGCCCCCCGAGGGTGACCGTGGAAGTCACAGATCCGCGTCGGCGAGGTTAAGGTTAAAGAAAGCATGAAAGTGAAATTATAATTTCTCCCGCCCATTGATTTCCTTTCCTCCGGTGTGGCTCTAAGCAGCGGACGTCACCAGACAGCGGTGAATTATTGACAGCTTCAGAGAATTGTGTATTGAACAGTTGAGCTGGCGTGATGAGGCCGGCGCTGAGCTGGCTGCTCTCCAAGGCCGCTCTGTCCGGGCGAACAGCAAATATAAACACTGTTTATCTCGCCGTTAACAATTAACCAGCGACTGCTTTCTTTAAATGAGACTCTCTGCAGTTAAAGCCTCCCGTTCCTGCTGAACATTTCTCACATTAACACATCAATTTCTACCCTGGTTAGGAGGCTGCTTAAATTTATTCCTGAGAAAGAATCATCCTGCAGAAATCTAATCCATCACAGTCTGGTTTATTGTTCACTAAAACGTGTTATAATGACACAGAGGTTCAGCGTTTTGGGCTGCCTCTTTAATTGATTAACCAGCTGGGTGTCAAAGAAATATGAAATGTCTTTTATCGTCTTTTTTTTGGGGAGATTTGGCTGTTAGTCATTAGAGAAAATGACTCTGTCGATATTCTCAATTATAGTCTCTAATAAGGTCTACATTTGAAGAGATCCTCCATCTGAAAGGGGACAATAATACTGGAGGAACAATGGGACACATTTATACAATCATCTCATTAATCACTCAGAGAAACATCCGGATTATTAGTCGATTAAAGGCCCCGAAAAAACCTCCATATCTCCATCAGCTTCTTCCTCTGATGGATGACAAAAACACTAATCTGACAAAGTTAGAGCCGTTTTTAGTCGTTTTACTCAACAGACTTCTGTGTTTTCACGACTGGTTTGAAGTGGGCGGGGCTTAGAGGAATAAAAGGTGATGTCACACTTTGCTGCACCAATCAGGTGCGAGAGCAATATTTGAATGAAAATGTGACGACAGGTGTTTGTTTGTTAATAAAATCTAATCAAGTCACTTCCACACAGCAGATTAGCTAGTTAATAAATAACTATATATCATAAATATTCAAGTTGAATAAAACATCTTAACTCAAGGTCTTCTTACTGGTTAATTTAATGAGGCTTTCAACTTTGATTGATCCTTATTTGGTTATAATTATTTAAAAAAAGGTCTAACTTTTTCCACAGTTTTTTAAAATCACATCTCATGGTCATGCACGATTATGGCCAAAATGATAATCTCTAATAAATATTGAGATCATGATTATTATCACGATTATTCATAGATTTTAGGGACAAAATATTTGTATTGCAATTTCACATCTAAATAAACAGAGCGCTGCTTTCACTTCCTTGTTGTGCTAAATAACTCTAAATGTTATCCTGTTACTTTGTTATGGTCATCTATATTTATTTGCATAAAAACACACAATTCAAATGGTTAGGAAATAAATGATTGTATTGCTATTTAAATATTTGCCTTGATTAAAAAACACTGGAATTAGTAGTTCTAATTATATATTATATTATATATATATATATATATATATATATATTATAAGCTGCTTATAGCTACAGTAGTGTTTCCCTCTCTTTTATCTATTTTATATTGCAGTGAAACATCTCCTTCAAACAACCAGATCTATTATTATTATTATTATATTATATTATTATTATTACGACCACATCTGTCCAAGTTTCTCGTCAAAAACTACATTTTACAAGATTACATCTGAACGCATCATGATAGCGTTATAATTTACCGTCGTCCAGTACTCATTTTTACTGAGTAGAGTTTGAACGCAGCATTATGTAACCTGATAGAACCTCCGTTAGTGGTGCTGATGAGCTCTGTGCTGTCACCGTTACTGTAACCGACTGAACGTGTGTCGTGTGACCGGCAACAGAACCGTATATATTAACTGTCTGAAACCGTCCGGCATCGATCGGCTGCTGATCGACGGTAACGTCTCTCGCTGTTGGTTTAGGAAGCGCTTGATTTATGCAGCAGAGTTTCCTCTGAGCAGAGCATTTTAAACGCCAATATCGCAGTCAATCATGTTCATTTAATTGTGGGAAGCCCAAATCGTGATTAATATTTGATTAATTGTGCAGCCCTAACCGTGAAAGCTATAGTTTATTAATACTTAAATATTCATGACTAAATGAGCAAAAATATAAATTTAAAGCTCCATAAAAAGCTATTAAGACGGACATGGGTTCAGATTTCTTTTGTCGAGCAAAGTCAAAAACTTTCATAAATATTTACAGTTATGAATATTTAAACATTAATAAGGGGGCTTTAAGAAGACCTGATGATGTTCATTGTTACTTTCACTGATTAGGAAGACTGTGAGATGTGGGTGAAAGCTCTGGAGAAAGTTTTCTTTTCATCATAATTATATATTAATAACTTAAATTAGCAGAAATCAAAGTTTAAAGCTCCAGAAAAAGCTGTAGGTGAGGTAAGAGTTTTTTTGTCAGCTAAGGTCAGGAGCTTTCTCACGCTCATTAATACTTAATGTTAAGAATATATTTAATCATTAATAAGATGATGTTCATTGTGACTTTTACTGATTAGGAAGACCATGAGATGTGGTTGAAAGCTCTGGACAAAGCTAGAGTTTATTAATACTAGAATAATAAATCAAAACGTGAAGTTTAAAGCTCCAGAAGAAAAGCTTGTAAGTGGACATTGATAAAGATTTTCTTGTCAGCTGAGGTCAGGAGCTTTCTCACGCTCATTAACATAAATGTTAAGAATATATTTAAACATTAATAAGACGACCTGATGATGAAATAAAGTGACACCTGGAAGGAAGGAAATCCATCTAAAGAAATGTGTAACAGGCAGCGGTGCGCTGCTTTACAGAGCGAGTCAGACAGCAGGGATATATACATGTCTGCGCCGCCATTGGACGATTTAAGCGGGTCGAGGTCGTCATTCGGCGCCATCCCGCCGCCTCTAAAGCATCACTCCTCAAAACGCACGTTAAGTGAAATGAATTCTGCGGCTCTCTGAAACGCAATGAGCCACATCCAGAGCAATAATACCAATAAGCCCCGTGGATAATCTCATGACTGACTCAGATTAAGTCATGCACGGCTCGCTGGAGGGCTGGCTGGTCGCGCCGCGCCGCACTCAGGGAGCGAAGAAGGGAAGCGAGGAAGAGGAGGAGGAGGGCGATGACACAGTGAGTCCTTCTTCCCGCTTTCTGCCCCGCTGCTGATGGCGACATCACGTACCGCCGCTCCCGGTCTGAAAAGGGGCTCAAAGGTGAAGTTGAATCAGTGGTTAATATGTGACTACACGCGGCGATCCCACGGCCCGCTTCACCTCCGACGCTCCATCTGTCTGTACGGATAATTGAGCGGCGTATTATGTGCAGTCACTGTTGTCCTGCAGCTCTCAGTGTTATCGCCAGCGGGGCCAAAAGGTTCCTCCGGAGTGTTCGGAGGACGAGAGAAACTGTGGAGGAGCAGCAGCAGACGTGACGAGGGACAGACCGTCTCTGAGAGAGATTTATGAGGAATGTCTGTCAGGAAAACATCGTTCAACTGAATCCTGACGAGAACTTTAATCTACACGTGAAACACAGACGTTCTACAGCTTCAACTGGTTTAAGGCCTGAAAGAAATGCTCATCTATACCAGACTCCTTAAAGAGAAACATGGTTTTTACACTCTGGGTTTGATGGTTGTTGTTTTGTCCATCATTTCTGTCCCTTTGGTAATATATCTCTTTCTTTCTTTTTTAGTCCAGTTTAATTTAATTATTTGAACCACTGATCTAGAAGAGAAAACCTATGGAGGACAGAACATGCCAAAATAAAAAATAAAATAAATAAATAACTAAACGACTCACTACATAAATAAATATGTTATTACATGCAGCAAAGATTATATAAAAAAGTAAATGTAGCCATTCATTAATCGTTATTTCTGTTTTAATTTGCTTCTTCATTTATTTGTATTAATTTTTAAATTAATGAATTAATTTGGTATTTATTGATTTGTGTATTTTCTTTTAATTAATACATTTATTTATGCATTTTTGCATAATTTATTTTATTTATCTTGTATTTATTTTTAAATGTATGGCTTTATTTATTTATGTCTTTATTTATTCATGCACGATTTTCCCTTTGCTTTCCACCCTTATTTATTTACCCAAATATTTATTTTTGTATTCTTTTTTTACATTTTTTTATGCATTTCTGTCTCATTATGCAAAACGTGTCGTCATCATCATTACGCTAGCCAGCTAGCTGCACTCCGATCTTCATCACCCGCTCCGTACGTCACCATTTATTGATTGATTTATTGATTGATTTTTTATTTTGGCAGCTGAACCTGACACTGAATTGTAAAACTGCTGCAATGATTGATTGATTGATTGATTGATTAGTTGTCAACTATTAAATTAATCGATTAGAGTAATAATAATTCTCTGATTGCAGCTTCTTAAATGTGAATATTTCCTGGTTTCTTTCCTTCTCTCTGACAGTAAACTGAATATCTTTGAGTTGTGGACTAAACAAGACATCTCAGGACGTCATCTTGGACTTTGGGAAACGCTGATCCACATTTTTCAACATTTTCAGATTTTTTATAGATTATAAATAACTAATAATAATAATCGACAGATTAAGTGACAATGAAAATAATCATTAGTTGCAGCTGGTTTTCATTCCTAAATCAGTGGTTCAGATTAAGACTGCAACTAACGGATTTATTATATTTTATATATTGATTAATCTACTGATTTTTGTTCAACAAATCAATCAATCGATCAATCGATCAATCGATCAATTATTTAGTCAATAAAATACCAGAACAATGTGGGCGCTGCCGGTCAGAAGCCGAGGTGATGTCTTCTAATGTATTGTTTAGTTGAACCAACAGTCCTGACATTTACGCAGCAGGAACCGGAGAGAGAGTGTTTGACCTCATAAATGACTTCCTCCGTTATCAGAGCAGTTATTGATTAGTTTCCTGTCAATCAATCTATCGGTATATATATATATATATATGTATATATATGTGTACTGACCTGCAGCACCGAGTGTCCCTGTGGGCTGTTCTCCAGCAGCTCGGCATCGTAGTGATTCCTCTCAAACTTGGGGGCGTTGTCGTTCTGGTCGGTGATGGTGACCCGCAGCAGAGCGCTGCTCGCCCTCGCCGGCTTCCCGCCATCCACCACCCGGATGTTCAAGTCGTACGAGTCCTTCTTCTCGCGGTCCAGGTTGCCCATGACGACCAGCTGAGGCAGCTTCTCGTCTGAGTCCAAGGCGACCTGCAGGCTGAAGAGCTGGTCGGCGTCCGGCCCGGTGCTCAGCGAGTACTCGGCCACGCCGTTGGTGCCGGAGTCCCTGTCGGTGGCCATGGGGATGGAGAAGAGGGCGCCGATGTGCGTGTTCTCGGGGAGCGACAGGGTGAGGATGGGCGAGGAGAACTGCGGCGTGTTGTCGTTGATGTCCAGCACCTCGATGCGGCCTTCGATGAGCCGCGGCCCCGAGCCGAGCCCATTCACCATGTCGGTGATCGACACCTCGAACTCCAGGAAGCATTTCTCGCCCTCGAACAGGTTGCGGCAGTCCCTCAGCGTCTCGCGGTCGATGGGGATCTCCGTGGTGTAGATGTCGCCTGTCTTGCCGTCGACCCGCAGGTACGGCGAGCCCACCTCCAGCTTGTAGAGGTGTCCGGTGTCGGGCAGGCCCTGGTCCGCTGCCAGGCTGCCGATCAGCGTGTTGGGCGGCTGCTCCTCAGGAACCCGATACAGGATGTCGGAGGGAGCGGCGCCGCAGGACACCAGCAAAACGACCGCCAGGTACAACAGAACCTCCCACCTCAGCGGTGCCATGTCTCCGCCCGACAACACCGCTCTGAAAGAGACACAGAAAACAGATTAGCGAGGACGCCCGTCACTCATCCTCCGCACGCCACACAGACGGAGCGAGGATCCACAGAGCTGCTTGCCTCAGATTTATGTCGGCGGCGTTCAGGAATAGATTGTCGTATTTGTCTCCTCGGGACACTGAGGGTGACGGAGGTTTTGGTGGCCGGCGTCGTGGCCGGCTGCAGCGTGGAGAGAGCAGCCGAGCGTCTCAGACTGATGACTTCCTGCTGCTGCCAGACGGACGCTCTGACAGGAAAACAAACCGAGCGCCGCTGCAGGCGCCACTCCACCAAAAATACTGACGAGAGGCAGCGAGAAGGAACGGGACGCCTGTGAGTCTCTGAAGACACTTAAGACTTTATAAGACCTTTTTATGCTGAACAGAACAAAACAGAAGGATGTCATGAAGAGGAACTCTCCGTGTCACACAGGTGTTCAGATACAGGTGAGTCTGTGTCATCAGCCCTACCACAGAACAGCTGAAGCCGTTAAAACAACAAAGGTGAGAGTCTTGACATTTGGTTAATGGACGCTGTTGAATGTCTGTGTGGCCGTTGTTGAATCCATCGATCCTCTCTTCATCAGACTCCATTCACAAAGACAGTAATTTAACCTCTCAGATCCTGTGAGTCGCTGGTCTACCGCTGCCTCGTCGGTTAGTTTATCTGTGTTATTGTGTAACTTTGGTGAATCTGAACTAACTCTTTAAAACACCAACGTCACACAATAACACAAACTAACTAACGGACGGATGCAGCGGTAGACCGGCAACTCCTGTGATCTGAGAGGTTAAATTACTGTTTTTGTGAATGGAGTCTGGTGGCTTTGAAGAAAGAGATATAATGTCTTCAGTTCCCCGTCAGAAAGGTGTCTAATAACATCCAAACTATCCCTTTAAGTTTCCCTCCCAACAGATAATATTTCAGACTTTGTTTAAGAAGCTAAATTTTAAATACTATCACAACATTTAAGGTCTTGAATAATAGATAACAATAATGGTTCCAGACATCTGAAGGCAGGCGCTCAGATTAAAGAGCTTTTAAATGTCACGTCTGTTATAAACACACATAAAGAAGACTTTATGAATTCAGATATTGTTGTGATGTTCTGAATGAGGACTGGTGTTCATAATGTGATATCTGAGCCAGATATGAACTCTTTTCTTCTGCACATTTTTTACTTGGCAGTAATTCCTCTCAGACACTCTCTGTGTTTCTGCTGTAGGAGTTTCTCGGCTGCAGGTCGACGAGGTTAATCTGGAGAGCCGCTTCTTTTCTCCTCACGTCCTTGATTTAGAGAGGAACACACACACACCGACACACTCCTACATGGACTAGCATGCTGAGCAGGAAGCAGGAAGTCTTGGAGCCGTCCTCCTCCTCATCCTCCTCCTCCTCATCCTCCTCATCCTCCTCCTCCGACCACGGCGACACAGAGCAGTGTGTGTATCCATATGTGTGTAGGAGTAAAAGCTTGTATTTTGGGAGGCTGTGAAGTCTCCTACGGCGCTACAGAGCAGTCAGACCTTGTACACATTCATTCAGTGAATCAAGCGTCTGAACTCTTCCTCATAATAACGTTATTCTAACGGTGAATGACCCTTCACACATCAGAGCACCTCCTCTGTTCCACATCTGCTCAGATAAAACGGCGTGTCACGCTGATATTAGGCCACACTCACTTTCTTTCTTTCATTCAACAAAACAAATGTTAAAATATCGTCTACACACAAGCAGCGACCGGCGTTAACTTCCCCTGAAGGAAACGGTCCCAACATTAAATCAGGAGCTGTCCAATCAAAGCACAACATTATGAATATTAAGACGTGTGGCCAGATTTCAGTATCTGATACTCGGTGTAACGCCAGGATCAGACTACAGGATGTGTTTGACGGATCTGATGGTCACTGTGTCAGATTAGATGATAAAGAGTCATAAATTCTTGTCGTGACTCGGCCGCGACACACAACAGACTAGACGTCGGTCCTCTGTTCCGACAACACACACTCTGCCGGCACCGCCGTCTTAATATATACGGGTTCACCGGGGCTCAAGCCCCCCCGGCCCGACCATGTAAAGGGGCTCGACCATGTAAAGGGGCCCGACCATGTAAAGTGGCCCGACCATGTAAAGAGGCCCGACCATGTGAAGTGGCCCGACCATGTGAAGTGGCCCGACCATGTGAAGGGGCCCGACCATGTGAAGGGGCCCGACCATGTGAAGGGGCCCGACCATGTGAAGGGGCCCGACTATGTAAAGTGGCCCACGAGGCTCCAGGGGAAAACCATAAAAATATAATACACAGGAAGAAGAGAAAGCGGGCGTGCAACGGGATGCTCCATGACACAAAGACACAATGGCGGTGGTGATTTTTACTCCAACACGATCTAGACTGAATATCCTACCACGACGTCCGACAGCAGTTGAAGGTCCGATGACATCATTCTGCATAATAAGTAGCCGTGTGCTTCTGTTTACAGCTGAGTGCGTCTGAGCTCAGCCGGTCAGATTCACGGCCGTGACGGAACACGTCATGGAAAGCAAAAAAAAGCAAAAATCAAACATGCTAGACTTCCTGTCGGGACGATTGTCACATGCGACACTCATTTATGGTTCCCGATCCGAGTCGGCACTCTACGACGGCCGTGTCGGGCTGTAATCGGGCTGATATCATGGAGTCTGAACCAGGCCATTAAAGGGACTCTGGTGCTCCTAAACCGCCAAAATCAACACAGAATGTCTACTTACTAGAACCTTAATACAAAGCAAAATCAGCAACAGAACTGCAAATACAACCGTCTTACAAGTGTAGAGATACGGGATTACTCAACGACTGCAACGCTGCCTGCCCAACGTGACGTGTTTTCTGCAACACGTGCTTATTTTCATTATAGATTATTCTGTCGATTGTTATTTACATTTAATCAATTAATCTTTTAGTGTATGAACTCCCAGATATTCAGTTTACGATGATATAAAACCAGAAGAAGAAGAGAAGTCCTCTAAAGCAGTAAATGTGTGACGTAGCTGCTGCTTTGGTCCGGTTGTTGATGTGAAGTGTCGGCTGCTCGGCGTCCTGCTGTGACACACACACATCTAATTACCCCTGTATGAATGTCAATGTGTGTGTGTGTGTGTGTGTGTATGTGGGGGGGTGTCGCTGTGTTTACAAGTGTGAATGTGCATGTGAATAGCTCTGTGTGTGTGGTGTGTGTGTGTGTGTTACAGTGTAAAAGTGTGTGTTTCTTTTCTCACATTCTTCTGCAGAGCTGCCAAATACCCACAAACCACCGACCTCTGACCTCCGACCCCGCGGCATTTCACGCGTCACCGTGGAAACGGAACCGAGACAACACCGTTTACTGGCCGACATCCAGTCTGCTAACGGACCAGTGAACACGACAGTCTGTCGGCTCTGAACCGGACCGACCGGACTGCCAGGCGGCTCGTTAATACACAAATATCATTTATACATGAATTAGGATGTTTATGTCTTTAAGCTTTCATCATTTTAGTCACTTTCAAACTGATTTCATAACGTCTGTGATGTGCTGATGCTAGTTTAATATCACATGTAATATATTCCTATATAAATACATGATGTGGAACTAAACAGACCACCTAAGTGCAGTTTGATGGCTGTAAACTCTAACTACAGTGATATCTGACAGATTCTCCAGGTAATAATATACATTCTTTGACGATAAATGCCACAAAAATGTATGTTTTTATAGTGACCACATGTTTTACCAACAGGTCAGTATAAACCAGAAAATATACCACATGAGGGAAAAAGGATATTTTAGATCTTAATCCTGGATTTTACTAAAGGTTTTCTTACTTTTTAACATCTTAACATGCCATTTCTTCTTATTTCTCCGTCTGACAGTCAGATATATATCTACATATTCTGGTTGAGGTCGGGCTCTGACCCTCGGAGAGTCGTCGGGCAGGTTTAATTCAAATCTATGGGAACTATTTAGACACAAACACGTCGTTCCAGGAAATGTAAATATTCTCTTCACATCCTGTTCATCATTTTAGACACACGTCCCCCAGAAAGTCAGCCTGACATATCTTATGTTTCATATCTTTGGAGACTGTTGGATCTCCGCTAGAATTTAAAATAAACTTCTGTGAGTTTGAACAATGTTTGGCTGCACAGTTTGAGATTGTGAAGATCGACACACGAGTGGATCCTGCATCATGACTTCATCATCAACCAGAGTTACTAATGCTGGAGGTTGAGGATCTTTTGAACCATTGGTATATTAATATGTCCACTAACAGCCAATGGGATTGTTCTATTGGGTTTTGGATTATTACAGAAAATAATCTCTGTGGTAAACACACGTTTATGATTCTGACATGTTTTGTTCAGCAAGATAATCTCCTCTAATGAACCACTTTACGATATTTGAAGTGTGATGCAATCAGCATAAGTAAAAAGCTAACGTTATAACGCTGTAAACCAGCTCCACCACCACGGTCACATGAGGACGAGTATAAACACCACGAGGCTGTAAAGGAGGACGTGATGACGTTTAGTCGTCTCATTTAGACACCTGTCTTTAAAGGCTTCAAAATTCATGAGTGGTGTATTTAATAATGTATTTTATGTCGTAGAATAAAACATTAAGTCCATAGTTAGAGGCTTCTAACTAAAAACTCATTGACTTCCAGACGACGGAACAGGAAGTGGAAAATGCTGACTCATTTCTGGGTTTTAGGACTCATTCCTGTAGCTCTTTATTGCTAGTCTCGTTAAAAATCTATTTAAAGATCACATTTCCTGTGAAAATCTATTTGAAAACAGAAAATAAAACAGTGCAATACTAAAATCCACAACTTCTACAAGACTCCCGTGTGACCGGACAGCGCTCACTGCTGGCTCTCAGCTGACGTGAGGATGATGAGGATGATGTGAACGATGCGAGTGATGTGAACTGTGTGGATGATGTGTTGTGTAATGTAAACCCTAACATGTGGAATCAGAGTACAAAGCTCTCGGGGTCGTGAGGAGTTTGAGAGCGGGTCGAATGTCAGGAAAAAACAGTTGCCATGTTTGTTCACATGTAGTGTGTGCTGTGAAAGCGTCTCCTCGGGGACGGTCCGGGGTTAACCAGAGACGTCCAGCTCGTCCTGTTTCCCACAGTCCTACACGCTCTCACCACCGTGTGTGTGTGTGTTTCAATGTGTGTGTTACAGTGTGTGTGTTTCAGTGTGTTACAGTATGCGTGTGTTAGTGTGTGTGTGTTTGTGTAGAAGGAGTCCGAGCCAACGAGCTGCTGGAACCAGAACAAAGCCATCGGAGGGTTTTATGAGGACAGTAACATTTCCATGTGTGAGGAGCCAGGCAGCAGGAGCTGTTGGACGGTTCGACTCCAACAATAGAGCGATGGGGGGGGGGGGGCGTGTTGTCGTCTGAACATCACAAAGCAGCCGAACGGCCTCGTAACCGCCCGCTGGGTGTGTGTTTTAACTATTGATATTCAGAGTGTGTCTCCGTGTGAACGTCCCACCTGCATCACACACTTTAACTACTTTAACTACTGTACATCACATCACTGAGCTGAGCTGCAGCCGCCCCGACATCACACCACATCACGTTATCTGACTACCGCCGCTGGAAACGCCACGTCCAATAACTAAAGAACACACATAAAATCATCTGTTGGTTAAAATAAACCAACTTCTCCTGGTTTAGACCTCTCTAATAAATGTTTAGGGTCTAATAAACCCTAAAAACAAGCACTATATTGTTCATTATTTGTCTTCCTGGAAAACAAAATGGACATATTTGCCCACATATGGTATTATACAACATGAAATAATACTTCCTTATGCTGTAATAACAATGTGTTTATGGTAATTTGTGCTTGTTTAAGTCCAGTTTTTGACAAAGGGAACGGGTTAACGCTTCAATACTTTAATATATATTGCCTTTTAATAACAGGTTTGATTCTGCAATTGTTATAATTTTACAAAATCATACTATTTATGTTCAAAGTCCCCTCCTCCCACACTCCCGTGTTTTATATTCCAATTTAAATTAATTACACACTGCAGAAACTTTTTAAAATGCTGCAACGAGTTTGTTTAATAATGTCTGTTAAATTATAGCAGAGACCAGAGACTGGATCAGGATCAATACAGAGACTGGATCAGGATCAATACAGCTGATTTAGATCAGAGACCAGAGACTGGATCAGGATCAATACAGAGACTGGATCAGGATCAATACAGCTGATTTAGATCAGAGACCAGAGACTAGATCAGGATCAATACAGCTGATTTAGATCAGTTAAAACACACAAATATTTCCTCAAATAACCGAAAAACAAAATTTAATCATCAGTTAGTTAAATCAAACTACTTTTAGACCTCTCTGGAGTCTAATAAACCCTAAAAACAAGTCACATATTGTTCATTATTTGTCTGTGAATAACTTCCTGGCAATCAAAAGAGACATATTTGTTAACATATGGTCCATATAACATATTATACAACACTTCTTTATGCTGTAATAACAAGACTCCTGTGTGTTATTTTCCAATTTAAATTAATTAAACTGCCACGAGTTTGTTTAATAATGTCTGTTAAATTATAGCAGAGACCAGAGACTGGATCAGGATCAATACAACTGTTTTAGATCAGTTAAAACACCGTTTATTCTCTGAGAGTGATCAGTCAGATCAGCTCAGGACATCGACACACTACCAACTAAAGTTCACCAAACTACGTTGTTCTAAAATACCTTATTACACCACAACAACCAGCTGGTACCCTCAACTGGTGGTGGGCAATATGGAAAAACATCTTTAAACTGGGAAACGAACACATACGTTGTAATCAATAAATGTAAATATGACTATAAGACAGTAATTGGTTTACAACAACACTCTGATACAGCCAGAGATAGTAAAGGACTCCATAAAGCATCGTATATCCATCATTAAATCACCCATCTTTAGGCTAAACAACACTTTTACATTTACTTTAAACTAATAAAACATGTTGGGTGCCATTGAACCAATGACTGACCTGTAGACGGACCAGTGAGCCGGGTCAATGACTGACCTGTAGACGGGACCAGACTGAGCCAGTACCAGACTGAGACGGGACCAGTGAGCTGCTGGTCCTCCTGGTGAACCGAGGTGGATCTGAACAGTGTTGACTGTAGACTGACTGACTGACTGACTGAGGGGGTGTTAACTCGTAAAGTCCAACCGACCGCCTTCATCTCCATAACAAACAGCCTGCTGGGTACACATGCACCCCCACCCCCCCCCCCCCCCAACTACTGAGCTTAGAGAACAACAGAACTTTACTACATTATCAGACACAAAGATGTGTTTTCAGACGTTCTTAGTTTACAGCATCGGATCAATAACGCTCTGATGTGACTAATAAAGTCATTAGTTATACTAATCAGGGATGTCACAATACCAGACATTTGGTAGTCCATACCAGGGAAATTCTACCATTCTCAATACCACGGTAAAAAAACGTGTACTTCCAACGTACACTGCTCCTAGAGCCTGAACGCATCACAGTGTAAATCAATGGTACCTCCGTTAACCGGATGCTAACAGCTGATGCTAACTAGCTCTCCTCTTGCTGATTTTAACTCGGATGTGTTGTTCACAATGAAGCACCATCAGGGAGAAGAACAGAGCGCTCCGATAGTGAGTTCACTGCGTCCGTACTCCCTTGACCCCGAGATCTCAAACACACGGAGGATTTCAACACTGAAGTGGGTTTGAACATTACAGTTTCAGAGACTTTGTTTCCTGCAGTCTGGTGACTCTTAAAGAATGAAGTACAGTACCTGTGAGGGTTTCTGGACAATATCTGTCATTGTTCTGTGTTCATTGATTTACAATAATTAATATATATATACATTTACATAAAGCAGCAGATCTGTCCACTCCCATGTTGATAAGAGGATTAAATACTGGACTAATCTCCCTTTAAGGTTCATTTAGAACTGATAATTAATCTTGATTAAATATTTGAATCGATTGACAGCCCAAGTACATATGTATATGTGTATATGTATATATATATATATATACATATACACATATAAATATATATAAATATATATATATATATCTTCCTGAGACCCAGCCCATTGACATGTGTCCTCAGTAGTGGACATTTTGTCCACATGCATATCCTCTTACTCTTTTGACAAACGGCTTTCCAGTGATATGGTATGTGTTTTTTTTTTAATCAATTTGAATGTATTCTTGGTTTAGTATCACTCTACAGCTATAATATGATCATTTTTTTAGTCTTTCACACTGAAATAATCCTGTAGTCCACTACAGTGGACAATACAAATAAAGTTTAACAATCCTAAATTGTTCATATTTTCTTTTAACCCTAAATAGGAAGGAAATCACAAAAAAAAGTAATTGGAAGACACTTATTTTAAATCGGTTCCCAGGAGGATATATATACATATATATATATATTTATATATATATATGTATATATATATATATATAACTTACACAAGTATACACACAGACAGTACACAGTATGTGTAGTGTTTTTATTAGAGAGACTGTCCAGTGTGTCCCCATTTGTACGATTATGGCGTCTCGCCCGTCTCTATGACGACAGGGTTTTCATGCCCTCAGTCGAAGCATAAATCCATGCAGTGCGCACACACACACACACACACACACACACACACACACACACCCACACAGGTAGCGTCAGGCGGCAGAAAGACTCTGGTAACAGTTGGCTGCTGAATCTGAATAGGGAGGATGTGTGTGTGTGTGTGTGTGTGTTAATCTGGATCAAACAATGGTAGTGAATGGAGTCATTAGAGTAATCCCCTCTGTGTTACAGGACCACACACACACACACACACACTCTGGCCGGTCCACAGAGCGCTCACCTCGACCGTGAACATCCGTCTGAGATCTGAACACATCAAACCTTCTTTTGATTTCCTGTGTGTGTGTGTGTGTGTGTGTGTGTGTGTGCAGACTGGACATTCAGGTTAGATAATATAAAGAACACACACCTGCACACACACACACACACAGGTATAAACACACACCTGTGCTGAAGTTTCGGAGCGTGTTTCCAGTGTGTCTGCTGGCCTCCAGCCCGCTTCAACAGGATAGTCGTGATATTTTCATATTTTAATGGTCTGTAATTGGTCTGATAATGTTCCCGTGTAATTATACAACACATTACTGCAACTAGAACTGATGCCAGGGATTAAACAACCTTTTTTAATAAATAAAGAAATGTAAAACAGATGAGTTTTATTTGGTTTCTGTCTCACAAACACACATTCTCATCATTAAAGAGATCTCAGAACCAGAACGGGGTTCACTAATTGGGTGAAATAAACAGCAGCAGTGATTAGAAGAAGCAGGGCTGAGAATCATTAACCATGTTTCTATACTAATGAAGATCTGAGTTTAACAAACATGTTCACTACTTTACCTTAAGGAATAGAACTTCTAACATATTGTCTAAAGAAGAAAGTCTCAAATCGGACAATTTCTGTCTGACCCGACATGATGACAACTTTTTATACTTTGGACACATTTTGCTCGGTTTGATACCTGCACTAATATGAAGTTTAGTGTATTAGCAGTATAACTAGGGATGCTAATTTTGAAAAATTGTCTTAACCGATAACCGACCCTCATTAACCGATTATTAACCGTTAACCGACAAGATCTGTGCCTCGCATGCAACGGCCAACCCTTCCGTCTTTAATCGTCCTCCACCGGTTTGCTCCCAATTTATGGCAAATTTTCACACCTTTTTCCCTTTTTGTCATCTGAAGCTCAAGCTCTACTGTTTCCACCCATAAACACTACATACAGTATATTTTAAAGACTATACAAAATGTTAAAATCACAACCCATCCCTATAAAAACCTGAATCATTAAGAACAGGAAAATACTTCTGGTTTTGTAGTGAAACCTACAGAACCTCCCAGAGTCCTGAAACATGATTCATTTACACACAAATTACAAGATAATAGATAATAACATGAATAATAAGTTGGTATTGTGTGTAAAATCCAACAAATCAGTCTCTCCAAAAAAGTCACATGAAACTGTGGAAATGTATTGAAAGTAGTGCCGGTATGAAAGCTATGACGAGCTATAATGTTTTATACAAAACTCACCGTTTTTACGTCTTATTTCCAAACGTTAGGAAGTTTACTTCAATATAAAAGTTGAAAATCTGCAAAGTTTTGATTGAAGTCTGGAACTATCTGATCAAAGATTTGCCAACTTTGAGTTGTTTCTTTATGTGATAAAGAGGCATATTGATATGTACAATGACATATTCAGGTTTCATACGTCGCTCTAATAACGTTCATAGAACAAAGAGTGGAGAGGACACTGAACCGTACACATTATCTCACTAACAGAGACTAACAATCACACAGACTCTACCTGTTGTAATAAATACAGTAACACACCTCCAGCAGGTGTCGTGTGTCACAGCTGACGAATGCGTTCACACCTTGTGTAAATAGTCAGAGAAAGTTATCAGGTGTCCAGGACTGAGAATGAAAAGAACGTGACTTTGCCGTGAGCCACAAATGCACCGCCTGACGACCAGGAAACTCTCAGATTACTGCGAGCTGACTCACTGGTTTAATGGTTTCATGACTGGTTTCGGGTCTATTGTCTCCTTCCTGTTGTTGCTCAGAGGCACTGTGGCAGGACTGACTGGTTCAGGGATCAAACATGTGACCTTTCTACTGACAGGAAGTGCTGTCTAACCTCACGCACACACATACACACACACTGATCCCCTCGCAGCAGCAGCAGAAGGGGATTATGGGAGTGGATGGCGGATGAACAGCAGGCTGGTATGAAGTAAAGATCATCATCATCATCATCACAACGCTGTTTTAAATCCTCAGCAACATATTTATTCCGCATGTCTACCGCCGTACCAACACCTGACCACGTCTACCGCCGTACCAACACCTGACCACGTCTACCGCCGTACCAACACCTGACCACATCTACCAACACATGACCACGTCTACTGCCGTACCAACACCCTGGCCACGTCTACCGCCGTACCAACATCTTAACCACGTCTACCAACACCTGACCACGTCTATGCCGTACCAAGACCTGACCATGTCTACCAACACATGACCACGTCTACCGCCGTACCAACACCTGACCACGTCTACCAACACCTGACCACGTCTACCGCCGTACCAACACCTGACCACGTCTACCAACACCTGACCACGTCTACCGCCGTACCAACACCTGACCACCTCTACCAACACATGACCACGTCTACCGCCGTACCAACACCTGACCACGTCTACTGCCGCACCAACACCTGACCACGTCTACCGCTGCACCAACACCTGACCACGTCTACCAACACCTGACCACGTCTACCGCCATACCAACACCTGACCACGTCTACCAACACCTGACCACGTCTACCGCCATACCAACACCTGACCACGTCTACCAACACCTGACCACGTCTACCACCGTACCAACACCTGACCACGTCTACCACCGCACCAACACCTGACCACGTCTACCAACGCCTAAAATCACCAAACTGATTCATCTTGACTGCAACCTGATCTAACGGGAAGGCGTATATATAAATAGCACAACATTTTAAGGATTTAGGCTTTTCGTGATGCATTTAATGCCACGTTGTTACCATGAAACGGTCGCGGTTATGTTAAAGCAACAAAACTACTAAGTTAGGTTGAGGAAAAACATCATGGTTGGGCTTAAAATAAGTACGTAAAGTAAATAAAACAACAAAACATAAGTACGGAAAACACGTTACTAAAATAACTCAACAAGAACACCGTTGTTATTTCAAGCAAAATAACTTACAAATTGCCGTGTCATTCATTCGCCATATGGTGAGAACGGGCTGATGATGGAGAGTAAAACACGGTGGCAGGTTTTAAATCTGACTTCAATCTATAGAATGTATATATACAACATATAACGACGACAATAAATGACATGAAAATGTTAAATACTCGCCCGTTAATATTTTATGTCCAGGGCTTTTAGTGTGAAAGGTCAGAACGGAAGGAGTGGATCTGGTCAAAGTACTTTTACTACCACGATCTAAAGAGTACTACTCTACTACCACAATCTAAAGAGTACTACTCTACTACCACGATCTAAAGAGTACTACTCTACTACCACAATCTAAAGAGTACTACTCTACTACCACGATCTAAAGAGTACTACTCTACTACCACGATCTAAAGAGTACTACTCTATTACCAAGATCTAAAGAGTTCTACTCTACTACCAACATCTAAAGAGTACTACTAGTACTACTCTACTACCACGATCTAAAGAGTACTACTAGTACTACCATGATCTAAAGAGTACTACTAGTACTACCCTACTAGAAGGTGTCCTGAACAATATTCTTTGGGCATCGAAGCGTCGCTGAGAGATATTAGACGGTATTCGAAGCTTCGCGGCGTTTCAGAGCCCGAGACGGCGCCGCTGCTGCATTACTGTACACAAGCGCTAATAACACTAATAATAATTTATGTTCAATATGAATATTGAATAATGATGAGACTATTTGGGGATTTATACATTATTATTACTTAATTTTTACTATAAAAAAACAAACAAAAACGAAGCATTCAAATACTGATTTGAAATTGGATCACCATGGAAACGGTCGAAGCGTTTGGGTCAGCCCTCTAGTATCTACTACTAAAAACTGTAACAAATCTAAGTTATTACTACATATTGGAACCAGAATACATTGAATATACTGCGCCTACGTACAGTACACATTCAGTTTACATATGTTATGTCGTTTCATAGCCGGTGAAGCTCAAAGATACTGAACAGTTTAACAGATTAGAGTTGAAATAAGTCAATTAATCTATATAAAAACTATTTATATAATCAATTTATCAAGAAGACATGACCAACATGCTGCGGTTCCAGCTCCTCCTGCTGCTCTTCTCTGTTCTCGTATCACTGTACGTTAAATAATCAAGATATCTGAACACATTTCAAAACACTTAATGAGGGATTAATGGATGGAAACAGTTGAAGATGGCTGCTGCGTGCGCTGCGTTGTTCACACTCCAGCTGCTCGTGCACGTCTACTGTAAATATGTGTGTTTTACATGAAGGTGTGAAAGGACACCTGGTGCTCAGAGTGAGTTTAAACCATCTAACTGACTTAACCGTCGTTTCTATCGACCGGCAACAAAAACAAATCAATACAGCAATATAACGTCGGCTCAATGGAAGAGCTTTTAGGACGTTTTTTTACGGCAGGAAGCAACAACATGTGTGTGACGGTCCAGCGTCTCCAGCAGCAACACAGATCTGTGGACTTATCTCTGGATGTTTATGATCCCTCGGCTGATTTCTGATCATTTTGGTGACCTGTTGTTGTTTTTAATCGTAGCTACCAGGATGATGACGGCTGCCTCAGCTGACTGATGTAACTGATGTCGTGGTTTTGGTCGATTACAGCATTCAGATACAAGTTTCACATCTCGTCCACGATGACGTTTATGTTTTGTTTTTGCGCTAAATAGAATAAAAAACACTTATTAACATTAGCATTTAGTAGTAATAGCATTTAGTAAAAACCTCTTTCACACTAAAATAATGTACATTTTTTCAGATTTTTCAGAATATTTTCCTCCTCAGAAACAATACGATGAGGTTTTACTGTTCCTTATTACACATATTACTATATTTGAACGGTCTCGAGCCAGAAAGGTGACAGGACGGCATGTAACTAGATATTGAGGTCACCTGTACGTTATTAATTGGTGTGCAGTGTGTGTGTTTTTAGTGTGAATAGTAACCAAACCAAATAAAGGTCTTAAACAGCCGTCGTCCTCTGAAGAAACTCTCAAAATCACACTAAAAAATCACTCATTTCATCAGTGTAAGTTGAGCTTTTTGATGCCAAAGAGTCATTTTCCAATAAACCAACAGCTCGTTTGCCGCACACAGACACCAACGAAGAAGAAACAACGGGTTGCAAACAAGATTCTAACGACTAATTAGTCTACAAACCAGCCTCTCTAAAGAATAGCACTGTTTTTCACACCTCATCCAAGATGAATTTTATGATTTGTTTTTGTATTAAATAGAAAATAAAACACATCTTGGATAAAATAAATCTAGTGCAGCAGTTAGTAAAACTAAAATAATGTACATTTCTTCAGATTTTGCTCAAATTTGTGCTCTTTATATTCTAAAATTCTGGATGTTTTCCTCCTCAGACCTCTGAAAACGATTTAAAAGATCTGGTTTTACTGCTCACGACTTTATTTGAAAGGTATCGAGCCAGGAAGGTGACAGGACGGCGTGTAAACCAGGTGGTTAGGTCACCTGTACGCTATTGATTGGTGTACAGTGTGTGTGTGTTTTTGGTGTGAATAGTGACCAAACCAAATAAAGGTCAAGAAACAGCCGTCGTCCACTGAAGAAACTCTCTAAATGATACTAAAAATCCCTCATTTCATCAGTGTAAGTTGAGCTTTTTGATGCCAAAGAGTCATTTTCCAGTAACCAACCGCCCGTTTGCCGCACACAGACACCAACGAAGAAGAAGAAACAACGGGTTACCAATACTTTGGAACAACCTGATCAACTGATCAGTCGACGGACCAGCTCTTCCCTCGCTTCCTCCTTCTCCTCGTCCCACCTGAACTAAAAAAAAAGACCAGCTACCCGCCGTGAAAACCGTTTAATCGGAAGCGTGGACGCCTCTTTCTCCGCGGCGCCGGGATGTGAATGTGTGTGTGTGTGTTTCCATTTCACACACACACACACACACCAAACCCATTTCCACTCTCCCGGCTGCCGTTTTAATGACGGGCATTAACAACACGGCTCGCTCAGATCTCCAATTTTTACGCGGAAATGTGCAGAACGGACTCTGTTCGACCTCCCTCCTCCTCGCCATTTCATCCTCTTCCTCTCCCCGCTGACTAATCCCCCATCCTCCCCTTCAGCCTCCTCCCGCAGCGCCGTGGAGACGTTTGTTTTATCTGGTCACAAACGGGACGGATGCACCTCCAAATTAGAGGCGGCGGAGAGGATTCCCAGAGCGTGGTATCAAACCTCCGACCTCGCCCCTCGACACCGCAGCGGCAGAAGCTCGGGTGACAGCAGCAGGGCCCGCCGTCCAAACCTCAGCGAGAGTATCGCCACCTCATCCACTAACGCTGCTAAATATACGTTCACGTTGGCAGAAATCTGATGCAGAGTGGAAACCCCCACTAAAAAACAACACAATCTGAGCCTTTAATTCTTTTTTACGTGTTATATGAACATTTTTATGCCACTAGATTAAAGATGTTTGACTGTGATTTAAAGAGCCTGCAGGGGGTGGATATTCCCGTTACGCCGCTCCGCTGTGCTCCGGAACATCTCCATCGAGGCGTGCGACCGAAAGGCTGAAACATCTGAATGATCAGAGCCAGGTGACAAAATAGGGAACGGGGGTCAAAGGTCAAGTGAGGGAGCAGGCATGAGCGCCCACGGCGTTCCTGGAGGGGACGTTTAGAGAGAACGCTGCTGGTGGTGGTGGTGGCGGCGGCGTCTACTACTACAGCTCACTCTCTGTCAGGGAAAAGCAGATGCAGTTTGCATGTAAATACCCAACTACACCCCCACCCTCCCTCCCTCTCTCTCTCCGTCTCTCTCTCATGTAGAGCAGGTCAGACGCCCATCCTCTCTCTGTGTTCTCAGAGTGAAGGACCGGAGACTGGAGGAACCGGACGGACTGGATTCCCCCGTGTTGACGCATGCCTGTAGCACGGCGGTGGGTGGGTTGGGTTGGGTTGGTTGGTGGTTATTCACCGTCAGCGGCCTCTCTACATTGAAACTACCCCCCCGCCCCGGCCTTTATGTGGATATAACACACACAGTAATGCTCCTTCCAGGTGTAAGGTGTGAGGTGTGATGCTACAGGTGCCCCGGAGGCCTCAGGTGCTGCTGGGTAACCCAGAGAGATGCTGTGTGACGGGTTTATGAGCAGATGAATGGACGGTGGTATTGTTGCTTTAAGCAGCTCCAGCAGTCCCTGAAGGCAGATTAGCTCTGATATTAGAGAGAAGACAAACAAACCTCTGATTATAATGACCAGCTTCTGCTTTTACTGCCATCTTATATTCTCCTCTATAGACTCAGAGTCCTGCACAACTCCTACTGACGGAGATATCAGGATATCTCCTATATACACATATATATACATATATACAGTATATAGTATATATACATACAGGGAGCTGTGCACACACTGTACTGAGATGCAGGATTAATGTGGTGATTTGTACAGTTTCAGAGGTTATGAAGCCGTGGCTGACCTGCAGGATGCAGGTGTGTTTCAGTGTTTTATTATTGCCAGACTAACAGACATGGAGGTAACAGACATGGAGGTGATGGTAGTGGTGATGGTGAGGATGGAGGGTATTGATCCGGATCGATACCTCTGTAGTGTAATATATGTAATATGTGTAAAACCCTCATCAGAGTGGATTAGAGGCTGGATGTGAACATTGGTTGGTTTTATTTGTCCAACAAGTGTTTTGCAGCAGCAGCTCTGTGCTGCAGGTTCATCCTCCATCTATCTGTTTTAATTAAAAATGCAAATAAAGTGAATATATTCCTGCTGTTGGTGGTGCATAACGCGCCTCCTGCTGAGCTGACCGGGCTCAGATTATATAATAAAGATGTTGTATATGTATATGTGTGTGTTGAGAGTGTGGAGGGGAGTTCCTACCTGGACCGGGTGAGAGCGGCGCGGTTCCCCGGCTCTGAGCGCTCCAGCCCGGCTACAGGCTGCGCTGCTCCTCGGTACCCGCACGGAGAGATCCGGGAGAAAAAATAAATATGTAAAAAAAATAACAAATAACAATCCACAACGCAGGAAAAAAAAGATGTTAAAAGAAATGAAACAATCCAGAAGGCTGTGATTATTCCTCACTATTATCCTCTCACTGTTAATGTCCAGCTTTACTGTCGTGACCAGCGCTGCTCAGCCCGGAGATGCTCCTCTCAGCCGGGGGAGATCTGCAGCCCTGCCGGGTCCGGGTCCGGGTCCGGGTCCGGAGCGGGTCACTCTGCTGCTGCTGCCTGGAGGCGGCTACCAGCGGGCGGGTTGGACCGGCAGCATCCTCCGCTGGTGGGTGGGTGATGAAGGATGAGGAGGTAAAAAAGGGGGTAAAAACGGTTAAAAATCACCCAGGCAAGAAAACACTAGTTCCGGTAGGTCCGGTAGCGGTGGTCCGGTTAGTTTCCACCCGACGCGGTGTCACCGCTCTGCCGCCTGTAACTCTGTCCGCCTCCCGGTCAGCCTGGTTCAACTGGAGCAGCGCGAGCTGTAACCGCTCTGAGTGAGAGGAGAGAGAGAGTGAATCCACACGACGCTGCGCTCGAGCTCTGCTCTCTCTCTCTCTCTCTCTCTCTCTCTCTCTCTCTCTCTCGGCTGTTCCCCCCCTCCCCTCCCTCCCCTATACACTCTCTATACACTACAGCGGGAGGGAGGGGGCGCGGAGCGAGCATCACCCTCCACCCCAACTACTCCGTGGATTCCCCAACAACATGTACACATCTTCTCTGTCATTATTCACACAGAGATAGTGACTTTTTCTGGCGTCCATTTTAACTTCTTTAACTGTAACTGTGTTCAGAGTCTCACCACTTTAAATTAACTGTAGAAGTTACTGTGGTTAAAAAACAATCACACACACTGCTGATAACATACCGGTCAAACTGTCCGTGATTCCTCTCCCGCCACTTCTCCCCCATATTAATATATTAATATATATAAATATATAAATAAATATACAGTAAATACATGTTTCTGTCATCTCCCTCCTCCTCCTCCTCCTCCTCCTCTCAGCGGAGAGGCGGGAAACCAGCCGTCTCTCGCGCTCTGACCGCCACCTACCGGCGGGAAGCGGAACGTGACAGACAGGCAGGAGGCAGAGAGGAGCTCGAGCTGGCTTTTCCCGCCACTCTGGAGCAGTGACAGCAAGATGGAGTCAGTAGAGTAGAAAGACTCACATTATGTCTGTTATTATTATTATTACATGAACACAGGTTTGTTATTATTATTACTACTACAGCAGAGTGTTACATGAACACAGGGCTGTTATTATTATTATTATTACATGAACACAGGTTTGTTATTATTATTACTACTACAGCAGAGTGTTACATGAACACAGGGCTGTTATTATTATTATTACTACAGCAGAGTGTTACATGAACACAGGGCTGTTATTATTATTATTACTACAGCAGAGTGTGTTACATTAACACAGGGCTGTTATTATTACAGCAGTGTGTTACATTAACACAGGGCTGTTATTATTACAGCAGTGTGTTACATTAACACAGGGCTGTTATTATTACAGCAGTGTGTTACATTAACACAGGGCTGTTATTATTATTATTACTACAGCAGAGTGTGTTACATTAACACAGGGCTGTTATTATTACAGCAGTGTGTTACATTAACACAGGGCTGTTATTATTACAGCAGTGTGTTACATTAACACAGGGCTGTTATGACTACAGCAGAGTGTGTTACATGAACACAGGGCTGTTATGATTATTATTATTACATGAACACAGGTCTGTTATGATGATTATTATTACTACAGCAGAGTGTGTTACATGAACACAGGTTTGTTATTATTATTACTACTACAGCAGTGTGTTACATTAACACAGGGCTGTTATGATTACAGCAGAGTGTTACATGAACACAGGGCTGTTATGATTATTACTACTACAGCAGAGTGTGTTACATTAACACAGGTTTGTTATTATTATTACTACTACAGCAGAGTGTGTTACATTAACACAGGTTTGTTATTATTATTACTACTACAGCAGAGTGTGTTACATGAACACAGGTTTGTTATTATTATTATTATTACTACAGCAGAGTGTTACATTAACACAGGGCTGTTATTATTATTACTACTACAGCAGAGTGTGTAACATGAACACAGGGCTGTTATGATTATTACTACTACAGCAGAGTGTTACATGAACACAGGGCTGTTATGATTATTACTACTACAGCAGAGTGTTACATGAACACAGGGCTGTTATGATTATTACTACTACAGCAGAGTGTGTTACATGAACACAGGGCTGTTATTATTATTATTACTACAGCAGAGTGTGTTACATTAACACAGGGCTGTTATTATTATTACTACTACAGCAGAGTGTGTTACATGAACACAGGGCTGTTATTATTATTATTACTACAGCAGAGTGTGTTACATGAACACAGGGCTGTTATGATTACAGCAGAGTGTTACATTAACACAGGTCTGTTATTATTACAGCATTGTTACATGAACACAGGGCTGTTATTATTACAGCAGAGTGTTACATTAACACAGGTCTGTTATTATTACAGCAGAGTGTTACATGAACACAGGTCTGTTATTACAGCAGAGTGTTACATGAACACAGGGCTGTTATGATTACAGCAGAGTGTTACATTAACACAGGTCTGTTATTATTACAGCAGAGTGTTACATGAACACAGGTCTGTTATTACAGCAGTGTTACATGAACACAGGTCTGTTATTACAGCAGAGTGTTACATAAACACAGGTCTGTTATTATTACAGCAGAGTGTTACATGAACACAGGGCTGTTATTATTACAGCAGAGTGTGTTACATGAACACAGGGCTGTTATGATTACAGCAGTGTGTTACATTAACACAGGGCTGTTATTATTACAGCAGTGTGTTACATTAACACAGGGCTGTTATTATTACAGCAGTGTGTTACATTAACACAGGGCTGTTATTATTACAGCAGTGTGTTACATTAACACAGGGCTGTTATTATTATTATTACTACAGCAGAGTGTGTTACATTAACACAGGGCTGTTATTATTACAGCAGTGTGTTACATTAACACAGGGCTGTTATGACTACAGCAGAGTGTGTTACATGAACACAGGGCTGTTATGATTATTATTATTACATGAACACAGGTCTGTTATGATGATTATTATTACTACAGCAGAGTGTGTTACATGAACACAGGTTTGTTATTATTATTACTACTACAGCAGTGTGTTACATTAACACAGGGCTGTTATGATTACAGCAGAGTGTTACATGAACACAGGGCTGTTATGATTATTACTACTACAGCAGAGTGTGTTACATTAACACAGGTTTGTTATTATTATTACTACTACAGCAGAGTGTGTTACATTAACACAGGTTTGTTATTATTATTACTACTACAGCAGAGTGTGTTACATGAACACAGGTTTGTTATTATTATTATTATTACTACAGCAGAGTGTTACATTAACACAGGGCTGTTATTATTATTACTACTACAGCAGAGTGTGTAACATGAACACAGGGCTGTTATGATTATTACTACTACAGCAGAGTGTTACATGAACACAGGGCTGTTATGATTATTACTACTACAGCAGAGTGTTACATGAACACAGGGCTGTTATGATTATTACTACTACAGCAGAGTGTGTTACATGAACACAGGGCTGTTATTATTATTATTACTACAGCAGAGTGTGTTACATTAACACAGGGCTGTTATTATTATTACTACTACAGCAGAGTGTGTTACATGAACACAGGGCTGTTATTATTATTATTACTACAGCAGAGTGTGTTACATGAACACAGGGCTGTTATGATTACAGCAGAGTGTTACATTAACACAGGTCTGTTATTATTACAGCATTGTTACATGAACACAGGGCTGTTATTATTACAGCAGAGTGTTACATTAACACAGGTCTGTTATTATTACAGCAGAGTGTTACATGAACACAGGTCTGTTATTACAGCAGAGTGTTACATGAACACAGGGCTGTTATGATTACAGCAGAGTGTTACATTAACACAGGTCTGTTATTATTACAGCAGAGTGTTACATGAACACAGGTCTGTTATTACAGCAGTGTTACATGAACACAGGTCTGTTATTACAGCAGAGTGTTACATAAACACAGGTCTGTTATTATTACAGCAGAGTGTTACATGAACACAGGGCTGTTATTATTACAGCAGAGTGTGTTACATGAACACAGGGCTGTTATGATTACAGCAGAGTGTTACATTAACACAGGTCTGTTATTACAGCAGAGTGTTACATTAACACAGGTCTGTTATTATTACAGCAGAGTGTTACATGAACACAGGTCTGTTATTACAGCAGAGTGTTACATAAACACAGGTCTGTTATTATTACAGCAGAGTGTTACATGAACACAGGGCTGTTATTATTACAGCAGAGTGTGTTACATTAACACAGGTATGTTATTATTACAGCAGAGTGTTACATTAACACAGGTCTGTTATTATTACAGCAGTGTTACAGGTCTGTTATTATTACAGCAGAGTGTTACATGAACACAGGTCTGTTATTACAGTAGTGAGTGTTACATTAACACAGGTCTGTTATTATTACAGCAGTGTTACATTAACACAGGATTGTTATTATTACAGCAGAGTGTGTTACATGAACACAGGTCTGTTATTATTACAGCAGAGTGTGTTACATGAACACAGGTCTGTTATTATTACAGCAGAGTGTTACATAAAAACAGGTCTGTTATTACAGCAGAATGTGTTACATGAACACAGGTCTGTTATTATTACAGCAGAGTGTTACATAAACAC
Source organism: Sebastes umbrosus (assembly GCF_015220745.1). Taxonomy (NCBI): domain Eukaryota; kingdom Metazoa; phylum Chordata; class Actinopteri; order Perciformes; family Sebastidae; genus Sebastes; species Sebastes umbrosus. The sequence goes on along the minus strand of NC_051277.1, from coordinate 623,143 downwards.
AGGTCTGTTATTATTACAGCAGAGTGTTACATAAACACAGGTCTGTTATTACAGCAGTGTGTGTTACATGAACACAGGTCTGTTATTACAGCAGTGTGTGTTACATTAACACAGGTCTGTTGTTACAGTAGAGAGTGTTACATGAACACAGGTCTGTTATTATTACAGCAGTGTGTTACATTAACACAGGTCTGTTGTTACAGTAGAGAGTGTTACGTGAACACAGGTCTGTTATTATTACAGCAGTGTGTGTTACATTAACACAGGTCTGTTATTATTACAGCAGAGTGTGTTACATGAACACAGGTCTGTTATTATGACAGCAGTGTGTTACATTGTTACGTGTTACAAATAAATGAATAAATAATTATTTAAAATACATTTTTTTATAGTTTTTTAGGACACCCGTTTATGTTATACTGTTAAAATAAATAAATTAAAAAAAATACATAGGCTATATTTTAAAATTGTAATCATATTTTTAGTACACCATTTATGTTATACTATAAAAATAAATAAATACTTAATTAAATAATAACTATTTTTCTTTAAATTGTACATTTTTCTTTAGAGCACCCATTTATGTTACAATGTAAAAATTAAAAAAATTAAAAAATCTTTTAAAAATAATTGTAATCATATTTTTATGACACCCATTTATGTTATACTGTAAAATAAAAAAAAATAATAAACCTCCATCCTATCAAGTATTTTCTGGCTTGAACAAGAAACAAACTTTATTTAAAAAAATACTTGGAACAAGTTCTGCCTTCATGAATATAAGACTTAAAAATAGCTTTTAAATATATTTATATATTTATCTTGCATATGGTCGCCTCAGTTTCAGAGCATCTGCTGAGGGAGTTAATCCAAATATATCATTATAAAAAAAAACATTCTTTAAAAATTATTTTAGCTTTTACTTTTTTTTCCTTTAGGATACCCATTTATGTTATACTGTAAAAATAAATAAATAAATAAATAAATATATGAATAAATAAATGAATGAATGAATGAATGAATAAATTAATGAATAAATAAATAAATAGATAAATAAATCTCTAACAAGAAAAATAAACCTTTATTGAAAATATGCCAGGAACAAGTTCAGGCTTCATGAATATACGACTTTAAAGAGGGAAAATTACCTTAATAAGGAGATTATTTTGCAGTGTATATTGACATATAAACCTAATACTTCATGCAGTAAGTACTGCTAATGACTGATACCTTTTAAATATTTTTTTTTTGTGGAATACTTTGAGTGACACAACTATTGCCATATACTGTATTATCTAAGACAAGACAAGACAAGATAATATAATATAATATAATTAGCAATTAGCAATTACAAAGAAGCATCAGTGTAAAAAAAGACGCAAAAAATATATAGGCTAATAAATAGCAACAATATAATAATATCTATAGTATCATGGTCAGATCGGTATTATAATACTCAGTGTTGCAAAATGTACTCAGATCCTTTACTGAAGTAACTTGTTGTAAAAATACTTATACAATTCTTGCATTTAAATTATTACATTTATCAGCGAACTATACTAAAACTAACAAGAGTAAAAGTCCTTCTGACAGTGATGACATTGCTTTCTATTTCTTTAACTATACTATACTGTATATATATATATATATATATATATATATACATATATATAATCATTAATAAAAGTCTGTAACAGGATTTATTTTCCTTTTTGCTCGACATTTCTCAGCAATATTTACTCTATCTGCTCCGCCGTCGTGCTAATCAAGCTCTCTGTAAACAGCAGCTAGTACTTCTGGTTAATCATAGACGTTGGGAGACGTTAGGAGACGTTGGCAGATGTTGGGAGACGTTAGGAGACGTTGGCAGATGTTGGGAGACGTGACATTGGGAGATGTTGGGAGACGTTAGGAGACGTTGGGAGACGTTGGGAGACGTTGGGAGACGTTAGGAGACGTTGGGAGACGTTAGGAGACGTTGGGAGACGTGACGTTGGGAGACGTTGGGAGACGTTAGGAGACGTTGGGAGACGTTGGGAGACGTTGGGAGACATTGGGAGACGTGACGTTGGGAGACGTTGGGAGACGTTAGGAGACGTTGGGAGACGTTGGGAGACGTTGGGAGACGTTGGGAGACGTGACGTTGGGAGACGTTGGGAGATGTTAGGAGACGTTGGGAGACGTTGGGAGACGTTAGGATCACAGAGACGGAGGTTTGATGAGCAAAGCTCTGCTGTGGCTCATGTGGGCCACGATTCACACACCCTCTATTTAACACCACATTCCTGGTCTAAATACTACTACTGCTACTACTACTACTACTGCTACTGCTGCTACTGCTACTACTACTACTACTACTATTCACACACCCTTTATATACCACCACATTCCTAAATACTACCACTACTACTACGTACTGCAGCAGATACAGTACTCCTCAACATGTACTCTGTTTACCATGTTTTTTTGGGGGGGGTGACCTGTTTTTAAACATTAGTACATTTATTTTTTTGCAGTAGTTGAGGTCAGAGGACTTTTTTGTGTATTTGGGGGTCATATTTGATGTGTTTTTTCATCAGATTTGTGTATTTGGGGGTCATATTTGATGTGTTTTTTCATCAGATTTGTGTACTTTCTGGTCCACAGTGTTCTGGTTAATGATAGACATCAAAGTTTTTGTGCTTTTTATCTTCAGGAAATTAAGCAGACGTGTAAGAGCTGAATGGTTGTTCCCTTCAGTCGTCAAATAAAGTCTTTTACTGTTATATAATACCAGCAGATGAAGTCCTCTCAGACGGCAGCAGATTCTCCATTAAATCAGATGTTTTATAACCGTTATGGAGACGTTATAATCTCAGTAGTTTCTCCCTGGACAGACATGAAGGACGTACATATACAGATACTGTAGAATACTGCATTATACTGTATAATAGAGCAACGAGACCCTGAAGGTCCAGTGATGAGCCGGCCTGCTAGGAGGAACGTTCCGAATGAATATACGGAGCATTTACTTCTTTATTTTAAATCACAACTATTTTTTCTTAGCACTTCCAAATAAATAATAATAGAATAAAATAAATGAACATCATAGGTTGTTTCCAGATGAAAATAAAGATCAGTTTAAATGGACACCACCAACATTAAATTAGATTTTATTTAAGATAAATTACCCATCATTCCCGTGTGTTACCGGCTCCGACAGAGAGTTAAAGCCAAGCCGCCGACCGAGCCGTCGATACCGTTTAGTCTCCGTCTGTCTCCTCCGTTTGTTTGTCCACGTCGTCTTCCTGAAGACATGCGGCGGCAGGTTCGTCTCCAGAGGAGTATAAACCTCTGTGGTCGACTCCGTCTCCCAGCATCCCTCTGGGTAATTAACCCTCCGGCCTGTGTGGACCCGGACTGATCAGCTGTAATATCCTGATCAATATTCTCCGTCTGTCCTCTGCAGCTCAGCTGAACTCACATTCATAATCACAGTCAGGAAGTTAGTTCACAGAGTTAAATACAAGTTCACTTCTAGTCTCGTACAACTTATTCTGGTAGTTTATTACTCATTATTTTGCTCTTTTTTTTCAACAATTTTGCATTGATAAATGCATTTTACACATTATATGTAGTACTTTTTTTCCAGACTTAAAAACAGCTTTTTCCCTCCTGAACTCTGACATCTCCTCTGAGCTGAACATGTGCAATATGAATCTACTGTTACGGACATGTGCAATAACATATGTTGCACACTTTTGTGCAATAATCTGGCAAAACTGGCATCTCACCAATATACATATTGTATTTTTATATATTGTATTATCTCTTTTTATATTGTACTATCTTTTATTTTTTTTATATTTATATTGTATTATCTTTTCATTAGCGCCTCTGTGGGATTGTCACAATCTAATTTCGTTGTACTACACAATGACAATAAAGGTAATAAAGTAAACAAACACTAGCGACCTATCTGCTAGACCACGCTCAGGGCAAAGTAAACAAACACTAGCGACCTGTCTGCTAGACCTCGCTCAGGGCAAAGTAAACAAATACTAGCGACCTATCTGCTAGACCACGCTCAGGGCAAAGTAAACAAACACTAGCGACCTGTCTGCTAGACCACGCTCAGGGCAAAGTAAACAAATATTAGCGACCTGTCTGCTAGACCATGCTCAGGGTAAAGTAAACAAACACTAGTGACCTGTCTGCTAAACCACGCTCAGGGTAAAGTTAACAAACACTAGTGATCTGTCTGCTAGACCACGCTCAGGGCAAAGTAAACAAACACTAGTGATCTGTCTGCTAGACCACACTCAGGGCAAAGTAAACAAACACTAGCCACCTGTCTGCTAGACCACGCTCAGGGTAAAGTTAACAAACACTAGCGACCTGTCTGCTAGACCACGCTCAGGGTAAAGTAAACAAATACTAGCGAACTGTCTGCTAGACCACGCTCAGGGTAAAGTTAACAGTCTGATTCTTACAAACAGTCCCTTTAAATTAACACAAAAGTGGAGGCACAATGTTTGAGTGTACCACATTACGTTATTTCCGTACGTATTTTACTTAGTTTACGTACTTATTTTAAGCACAACCAGGATGATTGACTAAACCTAACTAAGAGGTTTTGTTGTCTAAACCTAACTAAGAGGGTTTGTTGTCTAAACCTAACTAAGAGGTTTTGTTGTCTAAACCTAACTAAGAGGTTTTGTTGTCTAAACCTAACTAAGAGGGTTTGTTGTCTAAACCTAACTAAGAGGTTTTGTTGTCTAAACCTAACTAAGAGGGTTTGTTGTCTAAACCTAACTAAGATGTTTTGTTGTCTAAACCTAACTAAGAGGGTTTGTTGTCTAAACCTAACTAAGAGGGTTTGTTGTCTAAACCTAACTAAGAGGTTTTGTTGACTAAACCTAACTAAGAGGTTTTGTTGTCTAAACCTAACTAAGAGGGTTTGTTGTCTAAACCTAACTAAGAGGTTTTGTTGACTAAACCTAACTAAGAGGGTTTGTTGACTAAACCTAACTAAAAGGTTTTGTTGTCTAAACCTAACTAAGAGGGTTTGTTGTCTAAACCTAACTAAGAGGGTTTGTTGTCTAAACCTAACTAAGAGGTTTTGTTGTCTAAACCTAACTAATAGGGTTTGTTGTCTAAACCCAACTAAGAGGTTTTGTTGACTAAACCTAACTAAGAGGTTTTGTTGTCTAAACCTAACTAAGAGGTTTTGTTGACTAAACCTAACTAAGAGGGTTTGTTGTCTAAACCTAACTAAGAGGTTTTGTTGACTAAACCTAACTAAGAGGGTTTGTTGTCTAAACCTAACTAAGAGGTTTTGTTGTCTAAACCTAACTAAGAGGTTTTGTTGTCTAAACCTAACTAAGAGGGTTTGTTGTCTAAACCTAACTAAGAGGTTTTGTTGACTAAACCTAACTAAGAGGGTTTGTTGTCTAAACCTAACTGGCATCACCGTAGTTTTATTACGTGACGTCTAAATGACACCCGAAAACCCTAAAATGGTTCTCATGCCACAGAATGTCTTTGTAATGTTATTTATACGCCTTCACGTGAGATCGGGTTTTGTATTTAGTAAGTTTAGTATGAATGTCGTGTTTGTTACACATCTAAATGTTACCCATGTTATATATATACATATATATATATATATCCCTCTACACGGTGTATAATATTAGTAACTGATTTCAGCAGCAGAAACCATCTGTTTCACTGGAGGCACTGATTCATTACAACTTGTGTTTCTAAAATAATAAATCAGCAGGCTTGTCACATAGAAATAAATGGAAACTATGAGACACTAAAGCAGAAAAAGAAAAGAAGAAAGTGAATTCTGTTTGTCTTCGTCTCTCTGTCTTCTCTGCTTTATGCATTTTAATGCAATTAGGGAACAAAACCTTGACCTTGTCTGGTGTGTCTTATTCAATGTGAGATGTGCAGGACAGTTTCTGTGTGCGGTTCGTCCGACGGGAGCTGAGCGAAGCTGTCAAACCTGCGAGCAGGAAACTCACAGACAGGAAGAGAGGCTAATTATCCTGGTATATAAAAACAACAAGAGTTGTTATAATCCTCCACAGGATTAATCTAATCATCATTAATCATAAAACAAAGAGAAAGGAGTTGGAAAAAATTGTTTCTGCTTCATTGATTTAAAAAAGAAAAGACTGTACCCCGAGTTAACTATGAGTCCCAGAGAGCATTTCTGTTAGAAACATCCAATCAGAGTCTGAACAAAGTTAAAGAGCATTAATCCAAGTGGTCCGGAGTGACGGTGTCGGGGGGGCACGGACAAATGGAACGACGCTGATAACAATATTAATTATTGAACTGAATTATTGAATTATTAATGTGAGGGAATGAATGGAGCAGTTCAACGGTACAATATGTGAAAGGAAAGGTAAAAAATAAAGAGTCCCAGATGAGGAATTCGGGGAACGATTTTGTAATTTCGGAGCACAAATGAGTCATTTAAAAGGAACGGTTATTAAAAACTTCCCTCCAGACGCCGGCGGACTGAACGGACCCACAAGACCCGAATCCAACGGACGACACACGGACTAAATGATGTGGACACAGATGTTGAACCTGCTGCAGGGATTTTCTCTCAATCAGCCACAAGAACAGTGACGCCTGGGACACACCTGGAACACACCTGGAACATCAACAACACCGGGAGCATCCACACTGCGTCTCAGCTGCGTCTCTTCTAGGGATTCGAGGTCTCGCCTATTTTTACCGCGAGCCGCGCGGTTCACCGCAACAAGAGACAGTGAAGGTGATCTATTGACTGTATATTAACATCATACCAGCTACATTACTACAGTTTACATCTCTATCTTTAGAATATGTTACGGAGATGAAAAAAAAGTAAAGATCTTTTTTTAACTCAACACTTCCTGCTTTCATTTCAAAATAAAAGCCCTCAAGCCTTTTTTTCTATGGACAGAATTCCTTCATTTGTTAACACAAAGCTTTTATTCTGAAATATGTGCCGGACAGTGTTCTAGAACATGCTTTAATTGTGGATTATTACTATTATTTACAAATTACCAGACGTTTCTTAACCTTTCTCTGTCTAAGATAAATATAAATTACATTTATAAGTAAATGGTCATTAAAAGGCAAACTATGTAGAAAGAAAGAGCTGACAGCAGCAGCAGCAGAAACGCAGCTGGTGTGATCACTTGACGTGTGAATTACGCAGCCACCACGCGCTCCTGACGTTCCCAGTGTGTCCCGGGCGTCACTGTCTGTTGTTGCTGTGAACCGCGCGGCTCACGGTAAAAATAGGCGAGACCGCGAATCCCTTGAAGAGACGCAGCTGAGACGCGCCGGCAGTGTGGCTGCTCTAACCTGTTAACATGGACGCTAAAATATAAAACAACAGGTAACGCAGCCGCCACGCGCTGCTGACGTCCCCAGTGTGCACGAAGCTTCAGACACAAGAACATTCAGGTCGTTGGCCGACTGATGTCGGTGCTGGAGACTCAAAGAGGAGCTCCGTGCCGTCACGTCTTAGCTTTGATGAATCTGCATCTCGTCACGTGAAAGACGGACAAACTGTATCTGCAGCAGTCGTCTGCAACGGTTCACACGGAGAGTATATAGCATTAGTAACGCTAACATGAAGAGGAAACACAACGTGCACTGTACAGCAGGACTCCAGTGAGACCTTATTGACTTGTCTGATATTATAAAATAAAATACTCATTTCCACAGTGTAGAGAACAGAGAAGAAAGATGTTTTTCTCCAGCTTTGTCTTGTGCCCAGGGCGTAATAATGTCATCTGCAACCATGAAGGAAAATAATGTTCTATAATGTCTCTCTGCAAGCAAACCTCACAACACAAATACCACTCAGTATCGGTACAGGATGTTGAGGCTTTACATCCTGACTGAAGACACTAGATCTAAATGATAGAAACACTTTATTACTGACTATCTGCGGGTTTATTTGCATGAGATGTTTATGTGACACTTCTATATATTAAAGAGTAATTTGATAAAAGAGTTTGATGTATAAGAAACATGAAATAAATCTCAAACCACCAACTAGAGTCCAGTCGGTCCAACTCTTCCTCTCCGTCTCGTCCTTTCTTCCTCCTCCTTTTGTGTTGCAGGTCATCCAGCTAACGGGTTAATTAGCCGAATGAAGTGCTCTGCGGAGGAAATGTCAGGCTCACTGGCGGCGGTTTGACTTCCATGACGGGGGGGTTAAAGGTCGACGGCGGGTTTACTGAACCTCTTCCCTCTCACCTTTATCTAAATGTCACTCAGGAACCATTAGCGTGGGCTTCTGCCGGGGGAACGCTTCATGTGGCGGACTGAAGGTTGAGACGTCCTCGCCGTTGCTGATGGACCCAACGACCCCTGAGATGCTCCCGAACGTTTCAACCAGCGTGAAACCGCCGAGGTTCAACGAGGACGCCAGGAGGAGTCCTCACTTCCTGTTTCTGAAGGTCCTGCAGGATAGTGATGCATTCAGGGCTTCTGGGCATCACGGTAAATATCAGCTTCCTACAGTAAAACCCCGTCAGCTCTGCCTCCAGCTGGTCAAACCTACCTGAGAATTATGATGAAGAAGAGGGTTCTACATCCTCTTCATCAGCTGATCTTTGAACAAACTCTCTCCATGACCAGCTCTCCATCTGGAAACTAGACGCTGGATGTTTTTGGTGGATATGCATGATCCCCAGAGGATGGACTTGTTTGGTGACCCTAAGACGTGAAGTCTTCAACAGAAACGCCATCATTTGGCCTGTGAGTGGTTCTAAACGTGCTCTGAAACCCGACCCCTTAAAAAGAAGCAACGTTTATTCGTGACGTCCTCGGTGTCGATGCTGTTCATCAGCAGTTCAACCAAAGACTGTTTTCAGATTGTTTCATTAAGAGAATCTCTCGAGGCCTGGGGAGCTCAAAGGTTCACACAAAAAAGCAGCAAACATAGAAACGTTAGAGAAACTTCACATAATTAGGTTAATGTGCTCCGTTCAGAGTGATGTAGAATAAAGAGAGAGAAAGACTGCTGATGGTCGGAGGGTCCAACAAACGTTGTTCCAGACCGGTGTTTTTTTTTTTGTTGTTTTCCGTACTTATGTTACGTTGTTTCCGTATGTAGTTTACTTAGTTTAAGTTTTTACTTTAACCCCAACCAGGATGTTTTTCCTAAACCCAACTAAGAGGTTTTGTGCACGTTACTGTAGTTTTGTTGCGTGTTGTACAAATGACAAGTGAAAAGCCTAAATAGTGTTCTCATGACACACAGAATGTCCTTGTAATGTCGTGGTATTTATACGCTGTCCCGTGAGATCAATAATTTGATTTTGTGTAACATAGGAACACTAAATGAACCTGTAACCTCCAGGTTGGGGAGCACTGCTGTATGTTAATGGATAGAAGAGAGATATTAGAACCGTGATGATGGACATCCTGAGCCGTGAGGCCTGCGAGTAGGCCTGTCTAGGGCTTTTATTGTGAAAGGTAAGAAAGGAAGGAGTGGATCTGGTCTGTGCTGCTTTTGTCAAGGTTGGAAGGAGAAATAAAGTTTGCCGTCTTGGTTCGGACTACGAAACCTCCGTGTTGTTGTTTCATAAATATAAACGCAGCTCAGCCCGTCGACGTGATTGGTTGATGACTGTATTTGTTTTATTCGCGGTGCGAAAGCGCCGAAACATTTACCTTTTTTCTGGAAAAAAGTGCGTAATTTTTTTGAGGCGTAATATTTGCATTCTGTGTGAAAGTATTTATGACAAACACAACAGAAAAAATATATTGACGTGTGAATTAATCTCACTGGTGTGTAAAGGTCTTTAGTTCCATCCAACACACGTCATTTTCATTGATTTGGTCACTCTCATTGTCTTTTTTGTTTTCCATTTATTCCGAGATTTTGCAACGAGCTTTCATTACATGATGATTAATTTATGACCTTTCATGAAAGCATAGTTTTAATTATACATTTCTTCATATTTTATAACATTTTTCCAAAACAACAACTCAAGAAGACCAGAAGATGTGTACGACGCAACAGAACGCTTCAGAATAAGATAATACGTGCTGAGATCATCTTTGAAAAAGGAGGTTTTCAGTTAGTTAACGCCTTTTATTCCCTAATATTATTCATTATAATATATTAATATAATATAATATTATTCACCTTTCTGGTGAGTGCGCATCATGAAAAGTCCTCCTGCATCAGATATTATCACATCAGTTGGGTTTTGATACTGAAGAACACGAGATGTGAAATTATAAAGAGTTCATTATTTACATCATCAGTTGGTTGATTTATTTACAGTTATCTTTCTTTAAACCTTTGGACCATAATTGCTGTAAACAGGACGTTGTGTGGATTCCAGTAGTATGTGTTTGATATCTGTGTTATGAGTTGAGTTATGGCTGAAAATAAGCACATTTTTTTGGCACCAGATTGCATCAATTGGCTTCAATGGATTCAACGTTGGGAGTGAAAACAAAGCAGATTTCCGTCTCTTTACACATGCTAATGTGACAACTGGAGTGTTTCTTATCTGAGATTATTCTTTTCAAACACTTTTGTGCATAAACCGGTACTGTTTATGATTATTTAATATTATTTAAAACCCCATTAATGCACTATTGTAACAGCTTATTTTCCATTTTAAAAACAGAATAGTGGAACACATGTAGGCATACAACACACAATCCACAATATTAAGTTCAATCAGCACCCCGCTGCTGCCGTGATATCACGTTCACTTCATCTACCGGCAGAAGAATAACGCTGATTACTGCTGCTCATAGTTTACTGCTTCTTTATAATGTGACTCATTATGAGCCACAAATGTTGTTTTATATCAGAGAGAGCAGATTATTCCACTGAGTAATGCTGCTGGTTCATGAAAACACACGGAGAGAATCTGAAGATATTCAATATAAGTAAACTTTATTTATACACACAGCGAGAGACAGAACAATGACGTGAAGTTGTACATAGTTTTCATGCTAGCAGCTCTGCAGTCAGTGGTGCTTTGAGCTAAATGCTAATGTGAGCATGCTCACAATGACGATGCTAACATGCTGATGTTAAAGCAGGTGTAATGTGTTAGCATGCTAACATTAGCTAATTACCACTAAACACAAAGCACAGCTGAGGCTGATGGGAATGTTGTTAGTTTTGAAGTTATTTAGTCATAAACAAATTAAAATGTTGACCTGACGATGGCGCTAGATGAAAAATAAGGTGATCATCAAAGTTATTACAATGCATCCTCTGGGAACCATGAATGTCTGCACCAAATTTAATGCCAATCTCCCCAATAGTCATTGAGACATTTCACTCAAAACCACCAATGTGAACCTCACGGTGGCGCTAGACAAAAAGTCAGAGGATCTCCAGAGTCAGATGGTTTTATCATCTGGAGATCATGAATGTCTGCACCAAATTTCAGGCCAATCCATTAAATAGTTGTTGAGATATTTTAGTCTGGAACAAAGTGGTGGAGCGACTGACCCAGGACGAACCAGAACCAGAGATGCATGGATATGATCACCTTCCAGCAGAGATTCATGATTCAGCTCTACATTTCTCCCAGAAGCCTCTGGAGGTTAATCTAATTAGTAAGCTGTGTTTGTGTTGTCTCTCTTTCATACAGCACATATTTCATTAATTGTCGCAGCTTTGGTGTTTTTTTTTCATGTCATTGTTCTTCTTCTGTCACACTGAACTAAAAGCTCTAATTTATATTCTCTTCATACATGTGATGTTTCCGCTCCGCCGTTACTATTTGTTGCTGCGACGTTCCGATTCCCCCTCAGGGATCAATACAGTTCCATCTGATCTTATCGATAGATGTTTACTGTCGCTGTCTAATTAATTTGGCTCGTTAGCAGCAGGTAGCGGCTGCAGATTACAGATTACAGTCTATTCATCAAAGAGAGGCGAGACGAGCCGCGGAATGTAAAGCAGCTTCCTGCTGAGGAGAGACAGGAAGCTGCTGTCTTCCCCCCGGATGACCTTTGACCTCCAGGTTACTGCTGCTGGACTCGGGGTCAAGACAGCGACTCACCTGGGAGGACGCCAACATGTTGACGATCTGTGTTATCCACATTCAGATGGAAACAGAGATATCAGTTTCAACTGAGTCTGGTCCAGGACAGAGATGGGTCCAGGGTGCGTTTAGCATAGCTTAGCATAAAGGCTGGAAGCAACGATATGTTTAGACGTTTAGACTTTACAACGCTCTGGAGTTATTAGAAATGTTGGATCACACGAGTCGGAAACAATCCTACGCAGCCACCGCCGGAATCTAATTCTACAAGTTTTTATAATATAAATGATATTAATCTTAATCTGTGCAGAAATATCAGGTTGAAACACAATGATGACGTTTTGAACTATTAATACAGCCCTAACAGTGATGATGCAAAACTGCCCTAACAGTAGATAAATGAATGGGCTAAACAGAACGGCCCTTTAATGTGCTGACCTGAAGGGAAGTCACATGTTTGACAGAAGCTCAGTGAGGCTGCGAAGTGCCGCCTGTCTGAATGAATGCTCTTTATACGCTACAGTAACCATGGTGACAGTGGTCATCTGCTGCGGCGGCGGGCGGGAAGGCGGTTTGTGTGTTCGACAGGTGCTTTGAGGGATGCAAATCAGCATTAATTACCGTGCAGAGAGAAGACGAAGTGGCTTAATTAACACGAGTCAGTCAGCCAATCACACGACGACGGAAACATCAACAGCAAGGTGACGGTGGGCGGGGCTGCGGTCGCTGCGTCTGACTGGCCGGGGCGTCACGGGAACACAGATGGGTGTAAACAGAGTGGTTGACCTCCTGTTGTTTGTCAGGTGACCTTTGACCCCTCTTGAATAGATGCTGTTCATTATCCCGTTAGTGCCGGCAGCACACACACACACACACACACACACACACACAGGTGAGGTCTCTTTATTAACTACAGACACGGAGGATGGATTAAATATCCTTACTTCCTCCTGAGGTACGTGACCGTGTTATATATATATATATATATATATATATATACATATAGTAAATAATAGACGACACGTTGTGCTCTTTACTTCCCTTCAGAGCGCTCCATCACATGTTTCCCTTCAGTGGCGTCCAGCTGTGACGTGTAACAGTCAGTTATCAGTCCAGGTGATCGGATCAATAGACTCCAGCAGCAGGATGACAGCTGATAGATGATGCAGATCAATACTGTTAAGTAGATGTGACTGTCAGTAGGACTCTCTCTGTCAGACACAGTGAGGGTTAATGTAAGCTGTTATTTAATAAATAATAATAAAGGGTGGGTCCATTAAATATTGATTTATTGTTTGAGGGTTTTATATCATCCTGTAGTTTCCCAGAGGAGTTCCTGATGGAATCAAATCTGAATGTTTTAGTGTCAAAATGCTGTTTTCCCTTCAAGCCCTGACGGAGGTTTCTGCATGTTCTACATAAACATACAAACATATAATCTAGGGACGCAACGATACCAGTATCGGTATCGGGTCCGATACTGTGCTCATGTACTCGTACTCGCGAAACAGCTCCGATACCACTTTACAGTGGTGCGCCCGACCCACTGGGCCGGGATCCCACCTCAGCCGGCGCGCGCCGGCCCTCACTTTCATTGCGCCACGGGGTTTTGCTTGCACCCTCTGACTCTTGCGTGCGTTAGACTCCTTGGTCTGTGTTTCAAGACAGGTCGGGTGGTTTGCAGACATCGCCGCAGACCCCTGACGCCTTTTACGTGGGCCGAGCCCCGATCTGGAGACACGACGACTGTTGACCGGGGCGCACTGAGTGCAGTCCGCCCCGGTCAACAGTCGCATCGGGAGCAGGGAGTCCCGTCACGGTGCGGCGAGGCCCAGGCGGGGAGCGCTGTAAAGCTGCGGCCGCGAGCCACCTTCGCCCCGAGCCTTTCCAAGCCGACCTAGAGCCGGTGGCGGCGCACCGCCTCGTATGCGGGACTCCCCAGCCTGCCGTGTGTCGCTCACACCCTCCAGCTGGCTGTTAACGAGGCTCTTTAGGCACAGAGAAGTACTCGTATCGGTACTCGGTATCGGAGAGTACCCAAATGTAAATACTTGTACTCGGTCTGATATTAAGTGGTATCGGTGCATCCCTAATATAATCCTTGTCCATAGTCACTGTGTATTACCTAAAGAAACGTGACAGCTCGCCATGACCACCTGCTGTGACTACGATGCTTTAGCCCATCAGGCCTGGATCCCTAATCTCCTGTTCATAACAGACGTGTGATGTTGTAGACGTGAGTTTTGATCCTCCAGTTCAGGAGAACATCAGTTTATCGAGGAGAAACCATCACGGAGTTTAAAAGATCTAAACGTTTCCTGGTCATGTTTCCGCGTCGCCTCACATCCGTACAGAACTCCTGACCGGAGCGTCACGTTGACACGCTCCTCCTCTGTGGAGGGTGTTCTCTAGAAGGCTGTGTTTAGGTGTGAGCGGTGATGCTGAGGTGTGAACGGTGATGCTGAGGTGTGAGCGGTGATGCTGAGGTGTGAACGGTGATGCCGAGGTGTGAACGGTGATGCTGAGGTGTGAACGGTGATGCCGAGGTGTGAACGGTGATGCTGAGGTGTGAACGGTGATGCCGAGGTGTGAACGGTGATGCCGAGGTGTGAACGGTGATGCTGAGGTGTGAACGGTGATGCCGAGGTGTGAGCGGTGCTGCTGAGGTGTGAGCGGTGCTGCTGAGGTGTGAACGGTGATGCTGAGGTGTGAACGGTGATGCCGAGGTGTGAACGGTGATGCCGAGGTGTGAACGGTGATGCCGAGGTGTGAACGGTGATGCTGAGGTGTGAACGGTGATGCCGAGGTGTGAACGGTGATGCTGAGGTGTGAGCGGTGCTGCTGAGGTGTGAACGGTGATGCTGAGGTGTGAGCGGTGCTGCTGAGGTGTGAACGGTGATGCTGAGGTGTGAGCGGTGCTGCTGAGGTGTGAACGGTGATGCTGAGGTGTGAGCGGTGCTGCTGAGGTGTGAGCGGTGCTGCTGAGGTGTGAACAGGACCGAGAGGAAGACATTCAAAATTAAACCTCTTATAGTGTAAAATGTGCTCCGTCTCTCTGTGTCTCCTGAACATCTGTTACCATGGAGACCATTGTAAAATACTGCCAATCAACTGCCGGCTCCGCCCCCCCAACACACACACACACACACACACACACACACCAAACAACACACACACACTAAAACACAACTACTACACACACCCTGCAACATTTAGTGAGCCATTTACTGTAGATGTGTGTCATCATCCTTTCTCATTAATGCAACACACACACATTAATGTGCTTCCAGCTACACACACATGCACGCACACACTCACACACACACGGATCTATTTAGCATCCAGTTATTGTGTTTGCGAGATGCGGTCTCCATGGTAACAGCAAGGTCAACCACCAACAGAGGGCTGATTACCATTAATTATTATTTATAATTATTCAAGAAGGCTTCATCCACCGTTCTGCTCTATCACTCTATCACTCCATCTATCTATCTATCACTCTATCACTCCATCACTCTATCACTCCATCTATCTATCTATCTATCTATCTATCTATCACTCTATCACTCTATCACTCCATCTATCTATCTATCACTCTATCACTCCATCTATCTATCTATCTATCTATCACTCCATCTATCTATCTATCTATCTATCACTCCATCTATCTATCTATCTATCACTCCATCTATCTATCTATCTATCTATCTATCACTCCATCTATCTATCTATCTATCTATCACTCCATCTATCTATCTATCTATCTATCTATCACTCCATCTATCTATCTATCTATCTATCACTCCATCTATCTATCTATCTATCTATCTATCACTCCATCTATCTATCACTCTATATCTGTCTACATTCTGCGTTAAGACATTTCGTCAAATAGTCACTAAATTTAATCTATTTGATTCGTGTTTGTAGAGAAAGATTTACCTCTTTTATTCGTGACGCTCAACTTTCAACGTATTTTTCTTGCTTTTTCCTACGAACGTCCAGCAACACGAGACGGACGTGTCGATTTCCAGTCTTTTCAAATTAAAACTACTAAGTTAATTTTAGGAATAGACATGGATTTCACATTTTGTTTTTTGTGATGGTCAGAACAAAATCAGTTCGTAATAAATATGTAATCCCCTTAAATGTGAACCAGGAAGTATAGAGAGCGGCGAACGCCACGTCGGGAGGAGGTCGGGGTTGATGGGCGGGTCTGAAAACAGAAGACCGCCGTTCACGTCCCGCGTGAAACCACAAGTCAACGTTGATTTATTAGTCACGTAACTTCCGTACTTACATTGCGGCACTCTCCAGGTTATTTTAACCCAAACTGCGATCTGTTCTTAAAGCTACTTAAGTAGTTTTATTTTGAAAAGACTGGACTGGAATTTGACCCGTGCGTGCGTCTCGTGTTGCTGGACATTCGTAGGAAAAAGCACGAAAAGACGTTGTTGAAAGTCGTGCTGAGCGTCACGTAAAATAATGAACATGAACACGAATCAATAGATTAAATCTGATGACTATTTGACGAACTGCTGTGAGTCAGAGTCGGTTCATGTGTG
Organism: Sebastes umbrosus; assembly: GCF_015220745.1. Lineage (NCBI taxonomy): Eukaryota > Metazoa > Chordata > Actinopteri > Perciformes > Sebastidae > Sebastes > Sebastes umbrosus. Next base: position 606,552 of record NC_051277.1, on the reverse strand, counting down.
ACCCGTAACGTGTTGCTGAACGCCAACCGACCTGTTCCAATATATTTGTACCAATAAAGATTGATATTTTCAATATAACGGCGTGTGAAGCCGCGGTCTGTGGTTGGAGCTGTCACATCATCTCTCTCTCTCTGTTATTCCTGCTCAGTTTCAGTTCCTATTCATCAATAATGTACTGAATAGTAACTGACCAATGCCATGCCCTGAACACTCATCAGTAACTGAGAGCTCTCTTAAGACAAGTTATATTTACGCTGGATCCTCCAGAGCATCCTTGATCCCACTTAAACTCTGTGATGACTTTTTTTTCTGTTTCGCATAAAGAAAGCTGATTTTCTGCTTTACCTTCAGAGCAGATGAACCAGACTCGTGTATTTAACCACTCTAAATGGAATTATTTCTGCCCTCCGTCGTCCGACAGTCATCTGGGAATGAACTGTATTCAGAGCAGATCAATAACCATCACGTTGGAGTGTTATCCGTCATTCAGCGCCGGTGTCATGTTGTCATTGTTGTTCCTCTCGGCATGAAATCATTTGGCTGTGGAAGTCTGGAACGGTGACGTGTGCGCTGCATGCTGGAGAAGCCAAACTTATTGAGATATTGGACCCAATCTCAGCCTCTTTTCAAAAGGTTCATTCGACTGTCCTGTCACGCTGTGTTTCTGTCTCACCGTGTCACCAGTGTTTTCTGTGATTTCACTCGAACATTTGCACATTAACGAGTGGATGGAAACGCACCTCATGTCAATTAACGCCTGGAGGCCGTTCTCAGGTCGACATGAATCTGTGTTGTGAAAAAGAGAAAGAGAAACGTATATACTTCAGGTCGGAGGTGATCGCTGCTGCAAGATAAACACGCAATTAGTGAAAATAACCACGAGTGTTTCCTGTAGTGTCTAACGGCGTACAGGTGTGAAAGGCGGGCTGGATTTAGACCATATAGACGATGTACTGTAGGTGTAAATGTCATGAGTGATACACATCTGTAATATCATTTTAAAAATGTTTTAATATTATTTAAACTCTGGGTTGAGTCTCTAGAACACTTGTAGTTATTTTAATCTCATGAACTTCGGTCCGCAGTTCGTGAAATAGTCACGAGATTGAATGTACTGATTCGTTTACATAGACACGAATTTCACCATTTTTGTGATGATCAGCATGAAATCAATTCGTATGTAATCCACGTGATCGTGAACCCGGAAGTACGACGAACGCCACGTAGGGAAGAGGTTGGGGTGGATGGGTGGAGACCGCGGTTCATGTCCCGCGTGAAACCAGAAGTCAACGTTGATTTATTTGTCACATAGCTTCCGTACTTACGTTACGACACCTGCGGTTTTATTTTATCCCAAGTCGCAATCGTTTCCTAAACCTGACTAAGTAGTTTTGCCGAACCAAGTCGATCTTTTCCTAAAGTTAACTAAGTACTTTTAAATCCTCCTTCTGTCCGTCCGTCCGTCCGTCTGCATGTAAGATGTGTTTAGATGTACTTTAGGTTTTTTTCTGTTCTACTCAATTTGGTGAGAAATAGAATCTGTCAGCTCCTTCTGTGATTATTTAGATCAGTAAAATGATATCTAATAGGTAGAACAGTGTAAATCAGAGAGCGTTGGAGTTGTTGTAACGTGTATTTTATCCCGTCAGAAGGCTCTGGAGCGTCTCTACTGTCCAGTAATCTGTCCAGTCATCTGTCCTGTAGTCGTCCCTGACGGAGGTGCAGCAGCTCGTAGGAGACATGAAGATGAGGACGTGGTTGTTGAGCGGCTGCTTTGCGTCTTCTGACCTGCACTGAGGACGACTCTCCTCCATTACAGATGAAGATGTCCACCCTGTCTGTCTCTATTCTTTTACCTTGCTGACAAACCAGATTATCACTCGGAGGCCGAGCGCTGAGCCGACCGCGCTCACGGCTCTGACGGTGTGTGTGTGTTTAGCGAGCGAGTTAGCGGTGGTTGGTGCGTAGGCGGGACCTGCGTGGGCTGCAGGGCGGCGTCTCATTGGCTGCCGGCAGGTGTGTTTCCTGAGTGGCGGCTCTCTAATGAGCGCCCGTGGGAACGGGACTACGGACCTGCGCTCTAACACGGCCGCAGGCAGAAGGGCCTCCATCTCCCATCATGCCCCCCTCGCACCTCATCCAGATGTGGCTCACGCTGCATTCAAGGCATCTGGGAGAGGTGGTAAAAGCCAGTTTCCTTTCAGCTTAATGTTTCAGACTATAAATACTCCAGTAGTTGTGTTTGGCTCCGCTGTAGGACACAACAGAGACAACAGAGACAACAGAAGGTTTCAGTCACAGTTTGGATGGAGAACAGCGTTAAGCTCATTCAGCTCAGCTTCTGGACAGTAAACTCTCCAGAAACACTCAGAGGAACCGGCTGAAAGATGGAAACACGCAAAACAACTACCCTGGGTTGTAAATACTTCAGTATTATCTCAGTTTGTGGACGGATCCACTCAGCTCTGGGTGTCTCGGAGGTAAACATCAAATGCAAAAACTTGCAAAAAAACTGGTGAAACTCAAAACGACCTTTTCTGACCTTAACCAGTCGCTTATGATCTAAGCATATTGTTTTATGCTAAATGCAGTACCTGTGAGGGTTTCTGGACAATATCTGTCATTGTTTTGTGTTGTTCATTGATTTACAATAATAAATATTTACATACATTTACATAAAGCAGCATATTAGTCCACTCCCATGTTGATAAGAGGATTAAATACTGGACTGATCTCCCTTTAAGGTTCATTTAGAACTGATACAACATGTGAGATTAATCACCATTAACTATTTTAATCGATCGACAGCCCCAGTGGGAATCTATCGTAACCTTTCATTCATTCGGCCGTTGCTGTGAATTCTGGGAGATGAAGTCTTTGTGTTTTCTCGTCTGCAGGTGAACGACAGCGAAGCTTCAGTCTGATTCAGCTGGATGATGTAACACACATCACATCAGGGTGTCATGTTGTCAGAGCATCTTGACATGACACCTCCTGACACACACACACACACACACACACACACACACACACACACACACACACGCTGCCGGTTTGTCACCTGACGTCTCACTCCGCCACCCAGCGAGCCGTCAGTCATCCTGACAGCCATATTGTTAGCGGCTGGTAGCCCAGAAAGAAAATGGCTTCCAGAACGTGTCTGTGTTTTTATTGTTAGTTTATCTGTTTTTGACTTCATCATCAATCATCATGTTAAAGGTCCTTCCTCTCATCTGAATCTATATAAAATGTCAAATTGCGTTTTAACACATTTGATGTAGTCCAGATTAAACACAGATAGAACCTCTGAACCAGAGAGCTTTAGAGGAGCCGGTCGGGGGATTTGTTTTAACCTTTGAAACACGTCATCCCGGCAGCACTCTGTTGCAGCACGTCTTGGTTTGTTGATCAGTGGAGTCGTGTCGCCAACGCCATCGTGCGTGTGCATGAGATAAAGTAAACTAGAATGGCACTCGGAGAGCGCAGACCTCCTCCAAGGTGCCGTGACTCTAGAACCAGATCCCAGCTCCCAGCTGGCGGTACCGCGAGGTGGTCGGCTTCTTATCAACACGGTGTGTTTCCATGTAACGTATTGGCGGATGCCTCTCTCATCCAGCAGCCTTGTTACATCTGTATAACGTTACACTACGTTGTCTCTCATCCCGTCAGCTACCGCTTTGTTCTTTTTCACCGCGGACGGACAGCAGCTCCACACACACATCCACACACGTCTCTCTGCTCGAAGAAGAAGGCGGGGTCACGCGGCAACAGATACACTGCGCATGTGTTACGCCTGAAGTGCGTGGCGGCTGCATAATTCACGCGTCTGGCGTTCTTTCTACATAGAGTTTGCCTTTCATAATGTCCGTTTCATTTCATTATAAATGTCATTTATATTTATTTTAGACAGAGAAAGGTTCAGAAACGTGTGGCAATTTGTAAATAATAGTAATACACAATTAAAACCCCGTACTTTATTCATTCATGGAGCTCTGCAAGTCACTGCATGTTCTACAACACTGTCCTGCACATATTTCAGAATAAAAGCCTCGTGTTAACAATGAAGGAATTGGTCCAATTCTGCTCACGGTAAAAATAGGCGAGACCTTGAATCTCTAGAAGAGACGCAGCTGAGCCGCAGTGAGGCTGCTCTAACCTGTTAACACGGACGCCAAAATAAAAAAACAACAGGTAACGCAGCGGCCACGCTGCTGACGTTCCCGGTGTGTTCCAGGCTTTATACTCTGAGGTCTTAAAGCTCAGGCTGATCGGAAACCTTAAAAATATTACTGAATCCAGATCATGATCCGGATCGCCACCAAAACCTGATTAAAACTGTTAGTAAAACTCAAAAGGTTTCTAATGAAAATGATGTGATTGACCTTTAAACACCTTTAAAGGACGAACTCTGGTTTTACAGGTTGAACAGTAGAATGTGAGTAAACACGTTGTGAGCTTCAGTAGAGTTTTCAGATAAATCCAGAGGAAGATAAACGTCGGAGTTCAGTCGGGATCACAGATTAAATACATGATGGTGGGGGGGTTAACATCTGTCTGACGGAGGATTAATGACCCCCCCCATCAGCTCCATCAGCGCCATAAATACTCCTGTTTGGATTATTCATCATATTACCATCCTTACACTAATGCTGTTATTAACCTACATATTTTACATTAACGCATCAGCTCCTGTTTACGTCTGTTTACGTCTGTTATCGTCTGTTTTTGCTGTTTTATCAACTATATTATTCACATATCGCCAACATTCAGCTCAAGTTATTTAACCTCGCTGCAACCTGTTATCGTGTAATTATCATTATTAACAGACAGCCTTAATATATCTGGTTATTTTATATAGAAATGTAATTTGGTTAAATAGGAGTTTCAGATAATTTATTGAACCTGTAGAGGAAGAGAACCGGAGATCGGACCTCACGATGTTCAGTAGAAAAACAAACCGAAGAGATCGTCTTCCTCATTCCATGTATTCTTTTTCCTTGTTAAAACCTGGCGCCTACATTACCCACAATGCAACACAACTACCGACAGATTGGGGTGTGTTGTGTTAGTAGCAGCTAATGACTCCGTCTGGAGACACTAAAAGCTTTATACTACTTTAAAACATGAAGTCATTTGATGACTTGTTAGATATGAAGATGTTTGAAATACAGACATAAAAACAACCCTCACGGAGGAATAAAGAGATCGAACATGTAGAATAATCCTGAACGATATCCTCCTGTTTTCTCTGTTTGTGGCTCAGTTGACCATTTGCAGCCACTTTAATTAACTTTAAAGTCATTTAATTGTTTAGTGTTTTCTTGGTTTCCATCTCCGAATGACTGAAAGACGAAGTAAAAGACGATATTCTCTCTGTGAGGAAACTCGCCGTTAATTCAGTTGATTCTGTCTCGACACGTCTTCGCTGATTGTTTGAGTTAATAAAGGAAATCTATCCGCCTGTTGACTCGGTTCAAACAGTCTGGAGAGAACTAAAGGAAAGTCAGCGCTGGTTTCAAACACTTTACTTTTAATTATCCACCAACGTATGTTGTCTTTTAGCTTGTTACTGTTGGAATAACGAAGCCGACGCTTTAACAGACGACACGCTGAGCAAACTCACCGTGTACACACAGGAAGTGACATCACAGGCAGTGACATCACAGTGACATCACAGTGACATCAGACAGAGAGGCGCTTTTAGAGGGAAGATTGAACACAAACTGATTTTATTGATTGTGATTCTGCTCATTGATCTGGTTTTATATTCATTCTGTTGTAGATTCTGTTGGATCATTAGATAATAAACATAATTTCACTTTGTTAGGTTTATTTAATTTTTATTGTTTAATCTCAACCTTTAATTGTGGCACTGTTTTCATCATTCATGACTGGACTGAATCATATGTTAATTATTATTATTATTATGTGATACACGACCTTTATACGATTCTTAATGGTCAGTTTATAACAGTCAGTTTATAATACCTCAGTGGCTCCGTAGATCGAGTTCATGCTTCCATTGCTGGTAATAACAATAATAACAGGCTAATAATAATAATAATAATTAAGGCTGTACCGATTAGTTTGAAGCTTCATTCATAATGTATTATTATTATTATTATTATTAATAACTTACAGAAACACTGCGTGCAATAGTCCATCTTCTCTCTCACACATAGTGAGCGCAGCAGTCGTCTCTGTAAATCAAAATCAAAATTTATTGAAAATAGATAAATGTAAAAGAGGTTTTTATCAAACTAAACTAAATATTATGCTTCAATTAATTTTTGTCGGCGTTTAGCCTTTCAAAAACAACATTTTCCTTCCGACTTGCCGGCTATATACGCGCCTGTATTAACGGACAGGTCTAGCACCATAAATTACATTTATATAACCACAAACACTAAATCTAAAAAAGTAATAAAAATAAGATGACAGACGTTCAAAGCTTCATTTGAAACGTTGACGGTCTGCTAGCGCTGAACCCTCGCAGCTGATTGGTCGTATAATTTGTCGTTTTGGTGGATTAGTCATTTTTTTATTCTTTCTTTATGAATGATTATTTCTAAGAAACTTATGATCACATCTCTGTTAAACACAACTCATCGATTAGTCGACAAACACTTAACACATATTTCACTTTCAATTTGCACAGCAGAGATATATCTTTAATTCTATTGTCCGAACAACTTTGATAGATTTTTTAGTTCAGCAAAGACAGAAAACAGAGTTAGATTTAACATTTTGATGAGTATGAGTTTATCAGTATTTGTATGACTACAGATGAACATGTGTTGTAAAGTTACAGAGTTCTACTTCTACTAGATACAGACAGTTTGAGTCTTCAGTCTGTCTCTGAATAATCTCACTTCAAATGAAAATCTTGAATTGTTCGACTCTCTCAAGGTCAAAGTCAAAGTCCTCCTAGTTTTTGTTTTACATTTCAGACTGAGGAATGTTTTTTTTTTGTCTAATTATGTTGATGAAATGAAGTGAAGTGAAGTGAAAGAGAGGAGGTGGGAGGAACTGCAGCTTTCTGAACGCGCGGCCTTGATGATGATGCACAACTGTTGTCCTTCCTGTAATCACAGTCACAAGATGAATACAACTTCTTTCATCTGCGCATCCGGCAAGATGTGTTTGAACAAAGATATAATAGGACTGATTACGTTTATGTGAAGAATTACAAAAAATGATAAAACGGAGAACTTCTCTTCTTTTACATGGTGTGTTCAAGGCTGCTGGAAAAGTGATTAAAGAAACACGTTCTTTCAAGTCAATTTACCTCCGTGATCTTTAGTATTTCTTGACCTAATGATGGCGCTAAAGCAGTGGTACCCAACCTGAGGTCCAGGCCTCCCCGAGGGGGACGTGGTACCCAACCTGAGGTCCAGGCCTCCCCGAGGGGGACGTGGTACCCAACCTGAGGTCCAGGCCTCCCCGAGGGGGGGGCAATTAGATTTGCACATGTATGATTAAAATCATAATGACACACTCGTGCTTGGACCAGACTGCCCGCGTCAGCATCACGCGGCAGCTGCCTCGCTGAACTGCTGCGTATCTCACGCGTGTGGCGTCCACACCGGCAGCGTTTCGACATAGAGTTTACCTTTCATAATGGACATTTCAGTTCATTATAAATATAATTTATATTTATTTTAGACAGAGAAAGGTTAAGAAGGGTGTGGTAATTAGTAAATAATAATAATAATCCACCATTAAAACTCTGTACTATATTCATTCATGGAGCCCTGCAAATCACTGCATCTTCTACAACACTGTCCTGCAAATATTTCAGAATAAAAGCCTCGTGTTAACAAATGAAGGGATTCTGTCCACAGAAAAAAAACACAAAGGGCTTTATTTTGAAATTAAAGCAGGAAGTGTTGATTTAAAAATAAATCTTTACTTTTTTCATGTCCTATATTCTACATATTATACAGACATTGAAACTGGGACCCACCCTAGACTGGGATATTTACAAACCCCCAAACCGGTACCCTCAAGTGTACCGCACGTTAATGCAAGCGCGCATTACGTGCACGTAGTGTGTGCACGCGCTAATATAAACTTGGAGGGCTAACTATCCCCCCTCATGACGCACTGACAATTTGGGAGTCCCGTAGAGAGCTTTCCTCAGAAGAAACGTATTGTTGTCTAAATGTTATCATTATTTTAATTGTCGTGAAAACCGGGACATTTGAGTGTTTTACAGATATTTGTCGGGACTCCGAAAATCCAGCTTGAAACCGTGAAAATCCCGGACAAACCGAGACGTCTGGTCCCGGTAGGGATGCCGCATGATGTCCCGACAGAAAGAAGCTTGTTTGATTTGTTGTTGTATTTTTTGGTTTCCACGACGTGTTCCGTCACAGCCGTGACTTCTGCGAAGCGAAAGAGGAACAATGTTGCTGGTGAATTTAATACCTGAAGCAGCCTGGTGCTTCTGTTCACATCAGTGCTATTTGTGGTCTGAATAATACCTGAGTGGATCCGAGTGGACGGCCGGCTCACATCTGATCTCATAATCACCATAATGTACTCTTCATTTGGTTTTCTACAGGTGTGTTCTGTATCCAGATGAATCATGAATTATATAAAACAATATAGACGGGCATTAAAAGTCAACATGTGGACGGAGTCGGCCCCCTGCTTCTCCACCTGTTTCTTCTTCCTCCCTCCTCCTCTTCCTCCTCAGACAGGAGGTGCTGATGGAATCAAAGCAGCATCGATGTGGCCTTTGAAGTCGAGATGGAGAGATGAAAGGAGTTCTGACCTCTCCTCCCTCTCTCTCTCTATTTCCCCTCATATTCACTCTCCTCTTCCCTCATCACACCTCCAATTTTACCCTCCGGCAGGATATCACCAGCATTTTTCAACCCAAAATAAGAGTCTGCGTTCCCGCCCCCCCTCCGCGGACAGAGGTGGAAAATGCTTTTATAGGTTCAACATTTTGGGAGAGGGAGTCGGGAGTAAAAACTGGAAACAGGCGGCCTGGTTCTGGAGGAAAAGACGTAAAGAAAATATGCCTCGAATTTTACATCTAAAGGCTGAATTTAGAGTCATGAATCATGACGGCATAGAAAGTCACTGCAATGATGCAAACGGCCACCCGGTCTCCTAAAAACTACGTTCACATACATCGAACCTGCATTATGAATTACATTTAGAGGGAAACGAAATCTGATCACAAATACGTTTGTAATGACGGTCTGCGTAGGGAGGAGGTCAGCAAACACTTTCACCAGGAGACCGCCGTTCATGTCCTGCGTGAAACCAAAAGTCAATTCTGATTTATCCGTCAACTTAAGTTACGCCACTTCTGGAGTTAATTAAACCCAAACCACCGTCTTTTCCTGAACCTAACTAAGTCGTTTTATTGCCGAAGTAGTTTCATTTTGAAAGGATTGGAGCAGAAATTGACGCGTGCATCACGTGTTTCTGGACATTCGTAGGAAAAAACGAAAAATATGGATTCAATTTCGGGACTATTTCACAAGCTGCCGTGAGATTGTTGTTAATTTACGTCCGTAGCTTAATAATGTAACAAACGTAGTTATTTGAAGCCAAATCATGTGTTTTTTAAGTAGTTTTGTTGCATTTTTTGTTTTGTTTCAATTTAAAATGTTAACCACGTGTTTAAAATGGTTTAAAGCTGCGACCGTAATAATCTGTGAGAAAATATGTTTCTAAAACATTTTTATATTTTCTAAAACAGTCGTAGCCAGCGGCCGCCATGATACGTCCAGCGACAGCACAGTGTAGGCTACTGTTTTAGAGCAGTGAAGAAGAAGAAGAAATGATGGTATCGGTGCATAAACCGGCGTACTCACCGATACCCGGTACTGAAGTCTGGACAGTATTGGACACATTTCAAGTACTGGTATCGATATCGGAACAACTAAATTATACTTGCTGAACATCAGCATGCTAACATGCTCAAAGCTGACTGTAGATTATTAGTCTTTTTAATACATAATATGTCTATAATGTATGTATATATATATATATATATATATATATATATATGAGAAAACACTCTTCTTTACTTGTGTAGTCGAGACTAAATAGATTTCACAACACCCCGGAGTATTGCTCTGCCAGTTCAACACATTTTTAACAACTTCTCTAAAGTGTATGTGTGTGTTTCTGGTCCCAGCGTCCACCATCACACGCTGACAGATCCGTGTGAGACGGATCAGGACTGTCCCACTGAGAAACCACAAACTGCTGCAGGGCTCACACAAACTTTCCCAGCCCTTCATGCTTTCACTTTGTGAACTCCTGCAGCACCGAACACGGCGCCGCTGGGACTGACTCACAACCCACAGCGTTCTCCTGTTGAACAGCGTTCTCCTGTTGAACAGCACACAGGGGAAGCCCAACACACCAAATATATATATATATATATATATATATACTGTATATGTATATGTATGGAAGACGTCTGCAGGTAGGAAGCAGCGATGTGGCACAGACATTATTGCTGTATATAAACGTATAGTATTATTATATGTATATTATAAATGACCAAGTGAGGCGAGGCGCTTTAATTGGCACAGAAAGACTTGGTCGGTCATGATGTCCCATTTGTCCGACAACATTTCAAGCTCTAAATTAAAGTCTGTGAAGGTTCCTGTTGTATGTCCATGTTGGTTTTAAGGCTCGTACACATTGTGAGAGAGAAACATGGTGAACCAGACGGATCCACCGACGGTATCGGAAATTCTGTCCAATTTCTCACAATAGCTGCGTTTCCATTCACAGATATACACAGATATATACAGATATATCTCGCCAGCGTGACCATGGATCTGTCAGATCTCTGTTGTGTCGGCGCCTTAACGTAGAAGTGGAAGCGTTAAAAGCTGTTAACTGGTCCGTGTCGTGGTGTTTCTGCTCGGAGAGAAAACTAAAAGAAATGTTTGGTTTTAAAGTTTGTTTTCCTCCAACTTTTCAGAGACGTAGGAAATGATGTTCTCTGTTTGAAACGAAGGAAAAGGTGGAAATCAAACAGGAAGAGTATGGAGGGGGGGTGACCCCGCAGGTCGGCGGTGTCGACCTTTGACCTCGGGGCGCGCCGAGCTTGTTGTCCGTTGCTGTTGTCCTAATGAGAGCGGCGGTGTCGAGGTGAGCCGCTCTGTTTCTGCGTGTCGGCAGAAAACCTCCTCACATTTACAACGTTTGACCTCTGACCTCTGAGCGAGCCGGGCCGCGGAGCCGCGTATCATCAGATGAAGCTCTCGGTTCGGGTCTCATTACCGCGGCGACCCCGAGGTCGCGACCGAGGAGGCGGGGCCTGGAGAACGCCCCGGCCCGGTCCGGCCGCTCCATCTCGCCTCTGAATGGGTAAATAATTAGCAGAGCTTCCTCTCCTCGTCCTCCCACACGGGGTTAAAGCTGCCGCTCCTTCCCTCGCTCAGCAGCAGAAGAAGAAAAACAGCACCGCAGCCTGAGATGCATTCAGGAAGACTGCAAAATTACAGCGCTGCTCCCTCCTCTCATCGTCCTCCCTCACATCTGACCCTCATTGGAAATGGACAGAAACTCAGCAGCTTCACAGGCGAGAGGCCAAACAGAACTCCAGCGATGTGGGTGAAAAACACCCCGACGCTTCCTTCACACATCTGATTGGCTGCCCGTCTCTCCCTCTGTCAATGGACCGACTGTGCAAACAGTCGATGTGATGTTAAACAGCCGCTCAACATCTTCACCTCCACCGGCTCTCCCTCTCCACACTTCACAGTGACCTCGCTCGCCCACTGATGCACAGAGTGACCACAGACAGAGGAGGAGGCAGCGGAGCAGCTCACAGCGGGAATTCAACCGTCGACATTTGCTCCGCTCGTCCAGATACACGAAACTAACACTGCTGAAATATGCCAAAATACTGCAGCTGCAGAAACTCTAGTTCAGCTTCCTCGTTAGGGATCAAAGAAGGAAGGAAGTGATCTAGTAAGTTCAGATAAAGGAAGCATCCAAGTTGGGAAGACGACAAAATGAAACACCAACACACAAGAAGGAGGACGCTTCCAAGAGAGGAAAACAAGCAAACAGGAAGCTTCAGCCTAAGAGACGAACAACTGGGAATTAAATGTCCAATGGCAAAAGAGATGAAGACTTCCTGTTTATTCCTCATTTGCATAACGTGCGTTGGCGGCAGTCAAAGCACGCATTTCCCCGGAGAACAATCTGCAGATATAAAATCTCGCTAAGTGTGGAAGTATTTTAGACAGAGACCCAACACAGGATACATTTACATCAACCTGGTCTCACAGGAGGGCGTATATATATACCACGACATTACCGCGCGTCATTTGTACATCACGCAAACGTCCACAGTTAGGTTTAAGCAAGTAAACCACATAGCTAAGGTACGAAAAAACGTCATGGTCCGGCTTAAAATAAGTACGGAAACTATGTAAAACACGTACGGACACAACTACAGAAAACACGTCACTAACGTCAATAAAAAACATGCGCCAAAAGCAGACCGTTACTACGTATAACAGACCGTTGCTACGTATAACAGACCGTTGCTACGTACAACAGACCGTTGCTACGTACAACAGACCGTTGCTACGTACAACAGACCGTTGCTACGTACAACAGACCGTTGCTACGTACAACAGACCGCTGCTACGTACAACAGACCGGTGCTACGTACAACAGACCGTTGCTACGTACAACAGACCGTTGCTACGTACAACAGACCGGTGCTACGTATAACAGACCGTTGCTATGTATAACAGACCGTTGCTATGTATAACAGACCGTTGCTATGTATAGTATAACAGACCGTTGATACGTATAGCAGACCGTTGCTACGTATAGCAGACCGTTGCTACGTATAACAGACCGTTGCTATGTATAGTATAACAGACCGTTGATACGTATAGCAGACCGTTGCTACGTATAGCAGACCGTTGCTACATATAACAGACCGTTGCTATGTATAGTATAACAGACCGTTGATACGTATAGCAGACCGTTGCTACGTATAGCAGACCGTTGCTACGTACAACAGACCGTTGCTACGTACAACAGACCGTTGCTACGTACAACAGACCGTTGCTACGTATAGCAGACCGTTGCTACGTATAGCAGACCGTTGCTACGTATAGCAGACCGTTGCTACGTATAACAGACCGTTGCTATGTATAGTATAACAGACCGTTGCTACGTATAACAGACCGTTGCTACGTATAACAGACCGTTGCTACGTATAGCAGACCATTGCTACGTACAACAGACCGTTGCTACGTATAACAGACCATTGCTACGTACAACAGACCGTTGCTACGTACAACAGACCGTTGCTACGTACAACAGACCGTTGCTACGTATAACAGACCGTTGCTACGTACAACAGACCGTTGCTACGTACAACAGACCAGTGCTACGTATAACAGACCATTGCTATGTATAACAGACCGTTGCTATGTATAGTATAACAGACCGTTGTTACGTATAACAGACCGTTGCTACGTATAACAGACCGTTGCTACGTATAACAGACCGTTGCTATGTATAGTATAACAGACCGTTGCTACGTATAACAGACCGTTGCTATGTATAGTATAACAGACCGTTGCTACGTATAACATAAACATATAACATAAGAAATGGGCCACTGGAACAACGGCCCGGACGTTATGACTGATCTGTTGTGACTTGGTTCAGGTATTTCAGGTGAGATCGATATATTCAGAAACCCTAAAAGCATGATGCTCCTCCGTCAATATTTAATCAGGAAGAGCAGCGGAGGCAGCGAGTTAACATTTCATAAAACACATTAACATTGATTCAGCAGCCCGGCAGATTAAAGTGGATAAACAGCAGAGCAGAGGGAGCCCATCATTTGGCACTGTTGGAGCAGGTAATGGTGAGGACAGCAGGTGAATAAAGACGATATGAGAGGAAATTAATATCATTTGATCTGTTTTGTGCCTTTAATCTTTCTCTCTGTGAAGAGAGAGTACAGTGAATGTGATGCTTTCTGTTGTCTGAATGGATGGGAGCGATCATTAGTGTTATTAGTGACACCTGCTCTTTTATCACGTCGGATATTTCCACTCGTCAAAAGCAGGAAAAATCTATTCCCGGAGACGCTCTCCTGCGTCGACAGCTGGGGCTGACACAAGAGCCGCAGGTGGGAAATAATTATAGAAATTAAAGAAAGCAGTTCTAATTAATAGCTGTGGGTCCAATAATAAGTCCAATTTCACTTCTGAAGCTACGAAGTTTGGAGTCGACGCCTCGATGTGATGAAATGACTCAAACAGCAGGAAGCAGACGCACAAGAAGAAGAAGAAGAAGAATTACCTGATGATTAGTAAATACTACAGGAACGTTATCTAAATGAGGCGACCTTTAACCCCGCGTGGAAGAGACTCTGAATCCTCCAGTTGTTGTCATTAGTTACAGAGATCTTGATCTGCAGGTCCGCTCCGTTTAGTCCAGCAGCGTGGGCTGATTTCAGTTTCACACTAACAGATAGTGTCTTTAAATACAGGCTGAAATGTTCCCGCTGCACTTCTGCTTCATCATCTCAGATAGGCTCTAAAGGGCGAGTCCATTAGTGGGATTATGTTTGAGGTTTTTATATCTATATATATATCTATATATATATATATAGATATATATATATATTCTGTAGCTTCCCAGTAATGTTCCTGATCTATTCAAAATACAAACTTTAAAATTTTGGTCTAAGTACTCATGTTTTAACGTCAACATGCTATTTTCCCCTAACCCTTCTAAAAACGTTTTCCTACGTAACCTGACATGATTCTGCATGATGACGTTGCTCTATATATATAAGTTTGGTGGATTATTTCTCTGTTGTATCACTGCTAATGGTCATTGTATTCTACATGGTTGGAAAGCCTGTTTATTTACCTTCACAATGATGTCACACTTGTAAGGATCATGCATTTGTGGGATGAGCAGCACAGCTGATTATGTGGGGAGCGCCCAAGAACAATGTTCCAAAATGCTCCGTCAATGGTAAACAGTGTATTCTCCTGTTGGTATTGACTCTTGTTTTGAGCTCTTGTTTTGTTTGTGTGCACGGGGCCTGCTGGGTGCTGCGCCCGACTAAAGTGATCATTTGGTGTCTGCTCCGAGCATCGGCATGCCATAATCTGGATAAGGCCGTGCAATAGGGCAAGTTGAAGCTGCTGTTCCACAAAACCAAGTTGCAGCATTATTTAGAATCAGCCCTGGTACCATCTCCAAACTGAAGGCCAAACCGAAAACCGGTGATATAAAAGACAGGCCATGAAGTGGGCGTCCCAGGAAGACCGGTTCATCACCCTTACAGCACTGAGGAACCGTACGCTGTCTGCTAGAGATTTGCAGGCTAGGTTTGCAGGACGTTACGGCATCCAGATCTCTGATCAGACGGTCAGGAACAGAATGCACACAGCCAACCTCAGAGCTCATAAGGCTACCAGGAAGCCTGCAATGACTGCCCTTCACCGTCAGGCCCGTTGGCGCTGGTGTTGACAACACAGACAATGGAATCTGAACATGTGGGGGAATGTCATGTTCAGTGATGAGTCCAGGGTCAAAGTATGGAGACGACGATCCTGCAGAATTCAGGTTATCATTTTATCCATAATGCTGCAGCCGTTGTGTGATTGTGTGAGTGTGTGTGTGTGTTTGCCTTTAGAGACTTTAAAACATGTTCCGTCCCTTCCTAACATCTCCTCTGTGTTTGTGTTCCAGGTGGTTCTGGTGGAGGTGAGGAGAAACCAAGGCTTCGTCGTCAACGAGCCGGTGTCCACATTCAGACCAAATAGATTCGTGACTATTTCACTAACTGCCATGACTGGTGTTAATTTACGTCCGTAGCTTAATAACGTCACAAACGTAGTTATTTTAAGTCATACCATGTAGTAGTTTAGTTGCGTTTTCTGTTTTGTTTCAATTTAAAACATTAAAAATGTGTTTGAAAATGTTTAAAGCTGAGAACACAATCCGTCAGAAAATACGTTTCCCTCAAAACGTAATTGAGAATGTTGTTTCGTTGTATGGGAAAGTCATGCTGAGCGTCACAAAAAGAAAACGTAATCTTGTGTTTATGTATATGAATCAAATAAATGAAGTTTGGTGACTATTTCACAAACTGCCGTGAGACGGTGCTGCATAGAAGCAGAGTAGATCTTCACGGCACTACTTCACCTGCTTTATGTTAAAGGTGCATGGAGACGGGTACATGTCTGTTATATAAATATCTTTACACATCTCAGCCTGTGACCTTCACCAGAGGTCATCCTTCAAAGTGCTTCTTCACCTTGTATATGAATTTCCCCGTTGAATGGAGTTACCTTCAAAGATCTAATGTCTCTTTCCAAGAAGCTGTATGTGATATCTTCCCTCGACACCGCTCATCACTAGTGTAAAAGGTAAAAGGTAAAAGGTGTTGAGATGTTTCCTGCTGTGAAGCTGAAGCTGCAGCTGCTGCCTCCTCACACGCCCTCCATCACCAACACCAACACCGACACCGATTCCAACACCAACACCACCTTCAACACCGACACCACCCTTCCTCCCTGCCGCTCTGACGTGGGCAAAGTGCTGAAACTCTTCCAGACTGAATAGAACTATACTATCTACCGGTAAGCTCACCCGTTAACCTGAGACTCGTCGGGGTCTGCCGCGTGCCGCGTGGCGTTAATTGGCAGCAGAACGATCATGAAGAATTCATGCTGGAATAACAGCAGATTATTCTTGTTTAATTAAAGATGATGCGTCGCCGCGGCTGCATGCATATTTAACGAGCAACATCGCTAACACAAACTGATTACTGAGACGCCCAACAAGCCAACAGCTGCTTTTAACACACACACACACACACACACACACACACACACACACACACACTGTCCACTAGACCGGTTACCTTCATGAGAGCCGATCATCTGTTTCCATGCGGTCTGGCTGATATAACTATCAACACTGAGCTGTGTTCACAGAGATGATGAAGCTCATTCAGGATGAAACATCTCGTTCAACTCATTCTGAGTGAAGGTTAATTTAGAAAAAGCAGATTTAACCGTTAAAGGGTCAAATAATGTGTCACGTAAACACTTTCCAGTTTCTTTATATTTCCTGAACTCTTTCTGAGCTCGTTCTCTCACTTCATTCAGACTCAAATGTTTCTCCAGTGAGACTCTCGACTGGCGTCTCAAAGACTCGGACATTCTCTGAGATTAAAGTGGTAAAATGATGAGGAAAAAAACACAAAGTTACGACGACAAGACTCAAATATTCTATGAGATTATACAGTCTAAATTTGAGAAACCAAAACGTCACAAATTTATCAGAAATAACTCATAAAAATAGCATAATTTTTTGTGTCAAGGGACCCCATCACTTCACGAGGTTAGATCAACCTGATTACAAACGGGATGTTAAACACCGCGGTGACACGAGCTGCTGAGTGGAAGATATATTAATTATATTAATATTAATTTATGCTCAAAAAAGAACACAAAGAACATGAAAGAAAAAAAATACATATCTTCCAGGAGCGTCTTTAGCATAAGAACACTAATTCAGATAACGTAATTCAAACGGCGGCTGGTGTTACCACGGTTACCATGGGACTATAATCTAGAATGTTAATTTTCTTTGTGTTTTTTTTCTCGTAATTTGACTTTAATCTCAGAATATTGCCCGACTCCGTTGGCCCCGTAGTTATTATTTACCTCCATTGGCCCTAATATGACGACGCAGGTGTTTGTGATTTACGTACTCTCTGTTCTCTGTTCCACCTTCTGCATCTAAACTGGAAAACAATTAGACATAAACAAGAGAAAATAACTCTACTCGAACTACTCTCAGTCTAATACAACAAAATACACTGATGACAGCGACCCGCTCACGTAGTGTTTTTAAAAAGAAAATAACTAACCAAAAAATGCACAGCAACGTGCGTCCTAATAAATAAACTAATCTCTAAAGTCCCACACGGGTTCTATTATAAAAGCTTCTATTTCTAGACTCTACTAGCAGAACGGTAGGAGTTTCACACAGAGTCAGCATTAACGAAGAAGCAGCGAGGTGGACTGATTAATAATCACAGCCACGCCGTGCCGTTCCTCTTTTATCCGGTTCAAATGGTTTCCGCCGCGGCCGCGGAGTGGTGGAGAGCAGCGGTGACATCACACGAAGACGGAGGGAGGAAGCAAACGCTGCAAAGACCGTCGACAAAATCCCAACTAAACTAGCAGACTTTCATAAGAAAGCACTTCTAGCCTGGACATTAGCAGACAAACACAATGTCAGTCCTCAGAGATATTTTATTTGGATTAATACTGATATCTTGTATAAAAATAAATGACTGTTTTATCACTCACGGGTTTAAGAAGATTTAAGAAACCGGTCACACCCAGAGAATATGCTGTTATTGTCGATGCAGTTCCAACAGGTTCTCTTCAACTTTTAAAGGATTGTAATCTCACAGAAACGGACATTATTGGTTCTGAGTATATTTTTATTGTATATATTAATAATAAATGAATAAACATGCACTAACAGACACATCAGAGATGTTTTGAACCGTGTTCCTCCTGCAGCTCGTCTATTACGGCTGATTTACAGTGGTTTACAGTGGCTTGTTGTATTCTAAACAAATATTATATCAATAATAAAGTGAAAGAAGTATCCTTGAAGATTTTACATATAATTCACCCTGATAAAGAAGTATTAGAAAGATTTAAAATACATATAGACTCTATGTGTTTTCTGTGATTCAGATCCAGAAACAATATTTCATTTGTTTTTTCGCTGTAATCATTCCACTTTATTTTGGACTGATGTGCAAAATTTCATAACTAGAAAGATGAGTGGTAATGTACAGATGAACGTATTTGATGTGATGCTATATTTAGTGTTTTATGGGATGGATAGCAACATGACCTATATATATATATATATATATATATATATATATATATAATCCAGCTTCTAATTATTCTTGGTTATTTTTATATAGCGTCAAATCATAACAGAAGTTATCTCGAGACACTTTATATTATTATTATATTATATTATATTTTTCCTACCACCTGGTAACAATTATGAAACCCGTAACACTGAAACACACATTATTAGAACAAACCTCACACACACGAACGATCAATACAGATGATTGACGGAGATTGAAGTCGGAGGTTAACTCTTCTTCTGCTGAGCTCGAGTACAACGGTTGATAAGAAACCTCAAGATCTTTTTATTCTTCTTGTGTTTTATGTTACATCACTGTCCTCCACACACGCACACACACACACACACACACACACACACACACGTTGATGCGGTGTTATATAAATGCATGATGGGAGAAGAAGAAGCGGTAGCGGAGGGACTGAGGGAATATTATTGTGCTCCTCACATCACTGTTAGTAATTAAAGTCAATCACCACTTGAGCAGGTTTGAACAGACGAGCTTACAAACAGTACTGCTGTTATTATGTTGGTGTGTGATTGATTGAGTCAATAACAGAAACATGGCATCGCTCACACACACACACACACACACACACACACACACACACACACACACACACACTCACACACTCATCATATCCATCTCCACGCCTCTCCCAGTGAGCATCACCAGTTTCTCCCAGTAAAGACGACGGCAGGTTGAAGCTGCAACGGAGTCAAAACCAGATGAAATGTCTGTTTCACTTTTGTTTCTTTGTTAAAGTTCTGTACTTAAAGGAACAATGTTGAGGTACCTGTACTCGAGTATTTCCATTTTCTACTATACTTCTAACTCAGTCTCACAGCAGTTCATGAATTAGTCTCATAATTTAATCTATTTGATTCGTGTACATAGACATAACTTGACGCCTGCGTATTCATAAATTGTGTGTTTGAAACAAGCCGTCAGGATTTCTGTCCATTTGTGATGTCACAAATATACACACATATATAATTTCAGTTTTAAACATAAACATTCTAAATGTGTCCCAGTTTATTTCCTGTTGCAGTGGATTTAAATAACATCAGCTGACAGGAAGTAAACATGGACCCATGCTGTTGCCTAGCAACGCAATTCAGTTGAAATTAGCTAAAACGGAGCGTTTCAGACAGACAGGTGAATACAGGTATATTCAGACAGACAGGATGAGGAAAATAAAGGGTTATATTAACATTACAGCATGTAAACATGTTCTACTAGAAACACAAAATACAAGTATGATCCTGAAAATGAGCTGATATGGGACCTTTAAGGTGCTTTACATTAAATAAGATAATAAAAGCTCTTATTTTCATTCTCAAATTTGGCTTTAAAAATCTGATGAATGGGATCGACGACCCCCCCCCCGATGTTACACCATAAATCAAAATGAAAAAGTTTTACATGCAGCATATCCCTGTATATGTATATATATATATATATATATATGTATATATATATATATATATACATATATATATATATATATATATTTATATATTTATATACATATTTATTTATTTGTCCCTGACCTGTTTGGGACTTTTGGAAACTTCCGGATGTTGTATTGAATGTTAAAGTCTAGTTGAGAGTGTTTGGATGGAGAGTAGATGTGTAGATGTGTGAGAGTGATGGAGCCACTGGAGCGTCCAGGGACCGAACAGAGTTTAACCGCTTACGGCAAGAAAACCGGCCTGAACCAGACGGAGTCTCCGATGGACCGCAGACCTGAAACTCATATCTGATGAGTCGGGACTGAACTCGGTTCTGAACATCTGAACATCTTAACCCGACTGTAGAGGAACCGGCGTCTGATTTAATGTGATGTGTTTGTTTACATGAGGAGTAGAAAAAGGCTCTATGATACGTACTAACAGTATAACAGTATAACAGTACTACACTATACTGTATTCACATGTATACAAGGAATACATGTATTTTACAGTTTGGTTTGTTTGGTCTTGAGTTCTTCCTGAAGCTGTTTCAGCAGACAGGAAAGAATTAGTCAACTGACAGAAAATAAATAGGCAACAGTTTTGATATTCAATTAATCATTTCAGTTTTTTAATCAAGAAAATGTGCCAAATATTTACTGTTGCCAGCTTCAGATGTGCAATGTGCTGCATTTCTGCTCTCAATAATTAGAAACTGAACATGATCTGTGTTTTGGAGTTTTGGTCGATCAGAACGAGAAATCTCACAGCTTGTGATTCACCATCTTTCACCTTTACAGAGTAAACAAATGCTATTTTATATATTATATTTTATGTCTTGGATTCTCATTTATATTTGCATGTTTTTATTTTTACACATGTTGTAGTATTGTTGGAGCCTGAGAACTAATAACTTCATCGGCAACGACAGCTCCGATGTAATTACTGTGCATTATGAAGAATAAAGACTTCCGGATGTCTTCTCTGCTGAACGCACGGCTGAAAACAAATCCAACAATATATGCCGACCGTACACTAAAGACTGAAGTCCCACACCCTCTCACATCTAAAGACAATAATGCGTCTGACGTCACGGAGTTTCAGCCACAGACTATAATATTTTGCAAAGACTGGAGATCTTTACAACAAGAAACATTTACAAGAAGAAAAACTGGACAGAAATCGCTCCAGCCTCGGTCTGGGTCTCATTCACATGAACGGAGGAAGAGAATCACTCTGGATTCAGCTGTTAGTGTGTTTTAATAATTTAAATCAGGACTATCAGACTGTTCATACTGGGGAGTTGATTCACCTCAGAATAAATGATCCTCTGAGTTACAGACGTCTCTTTCTCAATGGAAGTCTACGGGGAAAAGTCTTTTTGGGCCCGATGCATCACGTGACGGACACAGATGTTGTAGTACCGCCGTTTGGCCGCTACGGACGTCGGGATCGACGACCGGCACTCTTCCTCGAGGGGTTGCATTGAACTTACGATAACATTAAACTTCGAGACGAGAAAAAGACAAACTTAAGACAGCTCGGACTGAGTTTTACGACCGTACACTAAACGATCGTGATCATAGGAACGCGCCGCAACTCTAACAAAACTCTACTGATTTTATTCCGACATCAGAAATATATCTGCGTTTAAAAAGTTTAAAATACAATCAACAAACTAAAACAGAAAGAAACACTGAACTAGTGGACCTTCAGCTTCAGCAGCTCTCTCACATATAAACACAGATACAGAGGATGAGATGGAGATTCTCCGTCTCGTTAGAGATTCCCGGCAGCGGACCTCTCTCTCTCTCTCTCTGTGTCTCTCTGTCTATGTGGACCCAGTGGGTGGTCCTAATGGTGGCAGCATATGTCAGCATTAATCTGATTTGGATGACTCAATGGACAGAGAGAGATGGATGGCAGGAACAGAGAGGAAAACAGAGAGAGGGGGACTGAAAATGGCTTTCCATAGGGAGAGGGCGGTATTATGACTGGATGAGAGGACGGAGGACGATGGGTGTTATGGATGGAGCGGTGCACGGGGTTAAAGCAGATTGGGTTTCTCTGATAAAGTGTAATGTGGGTCAGCGCTCGTCTGCTGGCTGAATGGATCACAAACATCTTCATCTGACGGAGCTCCGCTAGTGATTTCCTCCTGATTCCAGTCTCTGTGCTAAACTAACCTTTAGTTATATACCAAAACATTTAACACACGTATTAAACCAAAATCAACGAATTACAGTATAATTGTTGTGAACATTAGATTCACTTGTGACTTGGGGTTTAAATCCGGTGACGATTGCGTCGCTGCAGCTGAGAGTTAAGTAATAATCTCATGTAATCATGAAATCCTTTTTCAGCCCTTGTTTTGGTTTCATCACTGGACCGACATCAGTCTACTGCCAGACAGGAATATATGTTTAAAAACTTGTATTAGATTGAATATTAAAAGCATCTTTCTTCTAGTTAAAATACAGAAATCAAGCAAGGCATTCTGATATCATAAGTATATTAAGTATAGTAGCAAATCATAGTTGCTTCTGCCTAAAACCTCAAACTATTAAAACATTTATTCATATCTTTGCTCTTCTTTTTTGCAGCCTAAAAGCCGTTTCACACCAAACGTGGATTTTCTTCTGAAAAATTCACACGGAAATTTATAAAAACTGATTTTGTGGGTTCTTGGGAGTTCTTGCACACCCCTGCAGAACATTCATGCAGGAGGAAATATACGGACGGACCTCGATTTCAGTGGATTTCCGTCTGCGAAAATATATGTTGGACAAGTGAAATCCTCTGTTCCACCTGATAACCGTCATGCGGCGTAATATTTAGCCATGAGTTTGTTTTCAAGGCAAAAGACTGTCCGACAAATGGGCTTTTTTTCAGTCCAATGGGATATTTTTCTTACTGTTGGTGGTTTCGGAATAACAATGTGCCGTCCCCTTCTCGACACCCGATAATGTACGGCCAACACTACGACCTCAACAACCACAAGGGACAACATCTGGCTTGAGGTCGCCCAGCAGCATGTTAACGGAGCTGATCTGCACTTGCTCACGTAATGTGTTGGTCACGGAACGAGGCTAGCCAACAACAGCTAACGTCGGTATTAGCAACACATTTCAAACATTCTTTTTCAAACATGCCGATGCAAACGATCTGCAGCCAGACCTGGTGTGCTTAGTTGTCACGCGGAAAATTTGCACGCGGATTTTCCGTATTCTCGCATCGCACTGGTGAGAAGCGGCTTTGTAGTTGCTATATTTAAATGTGCAAATAAAACCTAGAACATCAATCTACACTCTTACAAATATGTAACATATGAGTTCAAAGATATGTGGGCATTCATGACTAGCAAATATGTATTATGTGATTTCCATAAACGTGACGTAAATGTGAATATTGAGGGTATTTTCATGAACCAACAGATTAAATAAGGCAGTAGTTAAGTGGCATGTATGTCCATCACTGTTATGTGGACACAAACATGCATTAAATATGTATTATATGGTAATGAAACATTTATGTATAGGCAACACATGTTGTACCTATAGTATCCCAAATGTATTTTATATAATAATTATATACCTCACTGCTGTAGGTGCATATAGTATGTTATATATATATATAAGATGGAACATTAGAGGATTTCCTATTCTGTATTTCTTAATCAGAACCAAACACAAATCTCTTGTTCCTTGAACCGCGGCTGAACTTTCCACCAAATAGCAGCGAGATGTGTTTACAGATATTTAAATATCCTGCTAACAGAACAAACAAACCCGAGGGTGTAAGGACAGAGGCCGTCGTGTGGTGTATAAATTAAACTGACTTGACAAATAGCTGTGGCGTCTCCACCGCAGGAAATAACACAGGAAGAAGGTTCAAGACGGCGTCGTTTACTGCAAATGAAGAGCTATTTATCTTCAGAATTACCTCAACTGAGAGGATAAATATTTGTCATATTCAGGCTTTTCTTTTCTTTTTTTACAACAGCAATAACAGAACCGTATAAATATCAGATTTAACAAGAGAGAGCACCATTCATTCATTAGATGAATAAATACCACTCTAATATATCAAAACACTGCAAGTTAGAATGAAATATAATACAAATTAATGTTTCTTTACGTATCTGACGTGTATAAAAAGGTCAATAGGAGCTTCGTGGTGATTCCCGTCTAATGTTTATGTTTAACCAATATTCCTCCGACCTGTCTGTCATCCCCCCCGACGACCTCTGACCCCCAACAAAACAAGCAGCTGGATTAATCAGCCCGCGGCAGGCAGATGAGGCGTTAATCTGCGCTAATCCACCACATTAGATACCAGCACACTCGGTTTGTATTGTGTGTGTGTGTGTGTGTGTGTGTGTGTGTGTGGCTGCGACGTGGCCATTCTGCTGTAATGGCCATCGTGGGATTAAGTGAGAGCGTTAAGCCACTTCTCGCTGTCAGAACGCCGCCGCCGCCGTTGACGTGAACAACAGCGACTTAAAGACCTCAGCAGGAGGCAGCGGAATAAAAAACAGACATTTAGATTTAATAAGGTGACAAACAGGAAACAGTGTTTACAGCCGGAGAGATGAAGGCGAGGTGAGGGGGGGTTAAGGTACAAGGCGTAATCCCGCCACAACAATACGGCTCACACAATTAAAACTACAACAACGTCTGTCAATATTAGTATGAAGACAGATAGCAGCCGTCACGTCACTTTAATCCCTGATAAACCTGCCGGTGTTAATCCTTCATTTACTGCTGCAGACCGCCGTCACTCCCAACACACAACACACACAACCACATATATTTACTTTTCTGATTAAGTCCAGCAACTTTTACATTTTAATGTTGCTTCTGTTTTTCTTTACTCGAGTGTTTTATTTTTAAAACTAACTTTATTAAGCCAGGACGGTCCGTTAAGCTTTAAATCCAGGAAACAAGTGATTCACATTATGTTTAACGCACTATTATTAAAATAGAGGCTACATGTATAAGCAATAATAATCATCTTTATAATGTGATAGGATCAGTTTCTCTTTCTCACTATAAAACTAATGTTTTAGGGTTTTGAAACGTCGGTCAGATAAATGATTTAAAATTTTATCTCCATTATTCTTCCACTCAAACAATCAGTTATTAGAAACGTTGATGAATAATTAAAATAATCATTGCTGCAGCCCTAAATGAAAGGAGTTACAGACCCTCCCATACAACCAAACTGCGTTTCTGTGAATTACGTTTCAAGGGAAACGTGTTTTGTTTTTAACGTATCAACACATTTCTAATGACGGTCATTAGATAGAAGTCCGCGTACGGAGGAGGTCGGGATGGTGAACGGGTCGAAAATCACCGGACACGGTTTGTGTCCCGTGTGAAACCAAAATTCAACGTTCACTTATTTAATTTGATCCGTAGTTTAATGACATAACAAAGTCAGTTTAAGCCGAAACCATGATGTTTTTTTACTTAGTTTTTGTTAAACTCTTCGCTTGTCCATTATGAGACGATGAGTTTCCTCTCCGCTGAAGTGGCCAATGGCAAAGGAACGGTTTCTAAACTATATAAAATATTATCCCATAGCACCTTTAACTATTGTATAACGGTTAAGTTCCAGCGGGAGAAAGATCTAGAGGTACTGTATGTTTTATCACAGAGGAACGGGAAAAGATTTTGCGACGAACTAATTATTTATCAAATTGTGTGAGATACAAAGTTATTCAGTTGAAAATATTCTTTAGATCATATTTAACTCCACAAAGGTTAAAGAAAATTAATAGAAACGTTTCAGATGTATGTTGGCAAGGCTGTGTTGGGACAGGTACACTAATACATCAGTTGTGTCTCCGTCCAGCAGTGGAAAGATTTTGGGTTGATGTCATACATTTTTAAAATTCCATTTTATGTCAGGTTTATAATGTCAACGTCAGGTTGTATTAATTTGTTTTAAATACGGACTCGGTGTGTAAAGGCCTTGACTCCTTATAAAGTCTTCGGACCAAACGTTCTCCTCTCTTCCCGTGTGCTCCACGGTTCATTCAGTTTTGTTGTGTTTGTCTTTTTTCCGTATCTGACAATTTGTAATTAGTCAGAAAGTTCGAACCATTCCAAAAAATATGTTTTCATACTAGAAACGAACCGAACCGAACCGTGGTTTAATTTGATCCGGACCGAGGCCGCCTCTTTGCATTGGACCAAGGTTCGGTTGTTTGGTCCGGATCGTGGTCCGAGGAGGTTTCACACCTGTAATTTAAGTTCGGACCAAACAAGGTCGGTGTGAGAGGGCCTCAAGTCGTCGTACTCCTTCCACATCCTTTAAAAGTTTTCCAATAGCTGGAATAACTTGTGCTTCCATGAGGTGAATAACCTGAACTTTTAATCAGCCTCATCACAAAGTAACTTCAGTCACATAGAAGTAGAAGCAGTGTCGTGTTTCCTCTGATCCTGCAGGTTGTGGAGTAAAACCTCCTCCTCCATTAGAGGCTGTTGAACAGGTAAATCCTTGAATTGCACGGACCTCTGTCAGAGACTGACAACCAGTCCGTCTCCCAGTCGCTCCCTCGCCGGTTCCCAGTCTCCTCCACTGCTCTCGGTCGAGCGTCAATGTGACAGCCACTTTGAAATTAGGCAGCAGATTAAATTAGGACTTTAAAATCCTTTTGGAGTCGCTCATTCAGACGTGAAAAGATTAAGGGGCGACGATGAAAAGGGATTCTAGTTAAGACCTACATTATCGCAGACCTCGGCGCCCAGACAAAAAAAAAAAAATGTGCGGCGCATTTGAAGCCATTTGAGGATCAGTGTAAATGATTTCTTTGTGGACGAGTGAATGAAATTATAGAGCAGGGACCAATGCCTCCCTCTCTCCTCTTATCAACCTTGCAAATGGACAGGGCCTGTGAATCAGACACACTTTCATTTCTGACAGAAAAGGCTCAGGGGCAGAGGAGCCGAACACCAGGTGAAGTTATTCACCTCAAGGTAATATTTACCGAGACGGGAGAGCGGTGGAGAGAAAGAGAGGAATTCAACCTCACTCGGAGCGGAGGACGGATGATGGATGGAACAAACAAACTGAGACTTCAATTAAAAATAAATGGAAATATCTCATTTCCCCTTTCACAGATTGGATTTATATTGCCGGAGTTTGTTGCCTGGTTACCTCTCATTGCCCCGCTCATTTCCAAATGTTGATTAGTTTGGAGACAATAAATAAATCGATGGCTATGGGTTGCCAGGCCTGATTGTTTCCGGGGGAAAGGAGAGCGGTGGTCCTCTCGAGTAGGAACCGCTCGGAGGAAGTGGACCTGAACCGCGACGTGACCGCCGTCTTAAACACTTCAGTAGGGTTGTTCAAGGGCGTGGGGTTGGCTTCGCAAGTGTGAGGGGATTAACAATTTAGTGAGAGTCAAGGGGTCGCCCGACATCCAAAAACATTGTACAAGCGCAGGGAGCGCACGCCTCGACCAAGGCTGCACAATCCCCTGACAGATCTGATATTATAAACCTGATATTCTACATTTCTCTTGTCAACAAAACACTGAATGTTTGTATGAAAGCACACAGATATGACAAGAACAGAGGTGTTTGAATTAATACCCTCATTTCATTAATTATCACATTCATACCGGTACATACATGAAATACAACCCCGTATCCTCTATAAACATTTAGGAGCAGCAAGAACAAAATACTTTAATAAAGTAAAAGCAATGATCTTCTGTTCAGCGTTTTCTTAATTTTGCATCAGCAAAGACACCATTAACCTCGTTTACATGTAATGGTTCAGACAGACTATGAATTATTACGGATCCTTACAGTTTAAATAGTTTATTATTTCCCGTGTTCAGTACGTTACGTAATAAACGACTAGAAGGTTATTTGGAGTCAGTTCATATCTGACTTTCTGCTGACGTCTGTTTTTGTGTCTTTTCATGGGATTTGTTGATAATAAATATGTAGAACGACGCTAGACGCTCCGCTTCCGGTGGAGCCCATGGGACATCATTTTGTAAGACATGTGTACGGTAGTCAACAATAGACACATTTTGTATCCCGTTTTAATCGTGTTATGAATTACATATGATGTCTGTCAATTCAAAACATTATTTTGCAAGTCAAGAAAGTCACATTTTGTCGTAGTATCATTTAGTTTTATGTGAAACCGCTCCATGAACTACGGCTCTCGTCTCGCACGATTTACGTCACCAACGCACAGATGAAACGTTATCCCGTCATAATATCAATGTGCTGGAAAGCAGACGATCCGGAAAGTATAAAGGGAGTAAAGTAAGAAACAAAACCATGTGTGAACGAATGATAGATAGATAGATAGATAGAGTGATAGATAGATAGATAGATAGAGTGATAGATAGATAGATAGATAGATAGAGTGATAGATAGACAGATAGAGTGATAGATAGAGTGATAGATAGATAGATAGATAGAGTGATAGATAGATAGAGAGATAGATAGATAGATAGAGTGACAGATAGATAGATAGATAGATAGATAGATAGAGTGATAGATAGATAGAGTGATAGATAGATAGATAGATAGATAGATAGATAGATAGATAGAGTGATAGATAGATAGAGTGATAGATAGATAGATAGATAGATAGATAGATAGATAGATAGAGTGATAGATAGATAGATAGATAGATAGATAGATAGAGTGATAGATAGATAGAGTGATAGATAGATAGATAGATAGATAGAGTGATAGATAGATAGAGTGATAGATAGATAGAGAGATAGATAGATAGATAGAGTGATAGATAGATAGATAGATAGAGTGATAGATAGATAGAGAGATAGATAGATAGATAGAGTGATAGATAGATAGAGAGATAGATAGATAGATAGATAGAGTGATAGATAGATAGAGTGATAGATAGATAGAGTGATAGATAGATAGATAGATAGATAGATAGAGATAGATAGAGTGATAGATAGATAGATAGATAGATAGAGTGATAGATAGATAGAGTGATAGATAGATAGATAGATAGATAGAGTGATAGATAGATAGAGTGATAGATAGATAGATGGATAGATAGATAGAGTGATAGATAGATAGAGTGATAGTGAATCAGAGTGATAGTGGATCGGTACAGGAGGCTAAATGTACTCTGCCGGCTGAACTGCACAAAGAAACACATTTAAACTTCACATTTGCATTTCCATTAGCCGACACTCATCCAGAGCGAGAGCAGTGAATTCCCTCTTCACTTTTACATTTGATGGAAGAAAATGTCATTACGCTGAGAGAGGAAGACAACTCTCCTCCTCCGAACGCTGGATGGAGAGTCAGAGAGCTGTTAACGTGTTAATATCTGATCAGTGACAGGTTCTCTTCTATAATCTCACTGTGAATTACAACATCTGGAGCAGCTGTCACACATCCAACCAGTCACAGCTTCTGATGGTTCAACATCTGGAGCAGCTGTCACACATCCAACCAGTCACAGCTTCTGATGGTTCAACATCTGGAGCAGCTGCCACACATCCAACCAGTCACAGCTTCTGATGGTTCAACATCTGGAGCAGCTGCCACACATCCAACCAGTCACAGCTTCTGATGGTTCAACATCTGGAGCAGCTGCCACACATCCAACCAGTCACAGCTTCTGATGGTTCAACATCTGGAGCAGCTGTCACACATCCAACCAGTCACAGCTTCTGATGGTTCAACTCTGTGATCTTAAAGGGCCGAGATGTTTCTGTTTGTTGTGAAACTGTGACCCATATGCCTCGAAGCTTCGACCATCGCCATGGTAACCGACCTTTAATTAGTTTTTATATATGTAATAATAATGTTTAGATCCCAAAATACCCTTTAAGGAATAATCCCACAGCATTATTCATATTCAACATTTACTATACACTGGACAACAAGTCAGCCTGCTGTGAAGCGTTGCGCTGCGAAGCGTTGTGAAGGTGAAGCATTGCGCTGCGTTGTGTTGCGCTGCGAAGGTGAAGCGTTGCGTTGTGAAGGTGAAGCGTTGCGTTGTGAAGGTGAAGCGTTGCGTTGTGAAGGTGAAGCGTTGCGCTGCGAAGGTGAAGCGTTGCGTTGTGAAGGTGAAGCGTTGCGTTGTGAAGGTGAAGCGCTGCGTTGTGAAGGTGAAGCGTTGCGTTGTGAAGGTGAAGCGCTGCGTTGTGAAGGTGAAGCGTTGCGTTGTGAAGGTGAAGCGTTGCGTTGTGAAGGTGAAGCGTTGCGTTGTGAAGGTGAAGCGTTGCGTTGTGAAGGTGAAGCGTTGCGTTGTGAAGGTGAAGCGCTGCGTTGTGAAGGTGAAGCGCTGCGTTGTGAAGGTGAAGCGTTGCGTTGTGAAGGTGAAGCGTTGCGTTGTGAAGGTGAAGCGTTGCGTTGTGAAGGTGAAGCGCTGCGTTGTGAAGGTGAAGCGTTGCGTTGTGAAGGTGAAGCGTTGCGTTGTGAAGGTGAAGCGTTGCGTTGTGAAGGTGAAGCGCTGCGTTGTGAAGGTGAAGCGTTGCGTTGTGAAGGTGAAGCGTTGCGTTGTGAAGGTGAAGCGTTGCGCTGCGGAGCTTCAAATACCTTCGAATATTTCTCACCAAAGCTTTGAAGCCAAAAAGTTTTTATTCGGGACAGCCCTAGAAAATACGTAATTAGAAAGACTACCCACCCAAAAGTCGCGTAGTGATTGAAGCTACGATGCCTGTGTTTCGTACCGGAATGTACCAAATGTCACGGGTTAGCCCGTGCCCTAGTAGGATGCACGCACACACACTGTAACGCCACCTCCATCATATATTAAATCAAGCCGGCTTGGAGGTGTCGGTGTTAAGTGTTACTGTAGCATCAGTACTTCTAAATGTCGGGACGCCCGCCGACAAAGTAATACATTTCTTAATGGGGGTCATAGTGATACAAAGCATAAATGTATTTATGAATTACACACAGGTATAAGTATTGATATTGCACATTTCCTTTTATTGTAAATGTATATTCAGTAAATTGTTTGTCCCCCGTTTCTCCTCCGCTGTAGACGCGCTCCTCGGTTTAGACCTGGACTGCCGAAACCGCACAGGAGCGTACCAATAGCTTATGTAAGGGGGGTTCCCAGAGAAGGTACCAAGTACAGTAGAGTTGGAGGGGTGTTTTGGGGGGTTGACAATAGGCAATGTTATTTTAATTAGTTTGTATAATTAGTTGCCTCAAAATGTTATATTAAATGTTTTATAATTTAATTATAAATTATGTCCTATTTTTTGGACTGGATATTATTATGCTGTTGTTTGATTGATTATTAATTATTATCAATATGACCTAGTAGGATCCAGCTTCATAAAAGAGGAGGCTGGAATACCTGGAGGTGGTTCAGTGGAGAGTGAACCTAAATGAGAGACGAGCCAGACTGGAGAGCTGCAAGGCCCAAACATTAAAGGGCCGATGCTGGATCTATATATATTATTGCTTATTATTTTTTCATTATTTTTGAAAAACCTGTTTCCTGGATGCCAGGCCTGCACTGTATATAGTTTTGCACTGGATTGTTGGTTTCCACTAATTGTTAATAAATACACCTGGACTGCTTAACTGGAATTTTTCTCAGTTGTTATGCCTTAGCCACTCGGCCAACCTTACACCAAGCCCCCGAAGAAGAGCGTCGGTCGTTGATCACAATTTTGGTAGCGAACAAACAGCGGTGCTACAACTTCAACGTGATGCTGTTGGGCCCAAAAACGTTTTCCCATGAACTAAGCGTCAGTACCAGCTGAGTGAGGAGACTCTTTTCTTTGCTCAGAATATAAATATAAATATATATATATATATGTATATATATAGAGAGAGAGAGAGAGAGAGAGAGAGAGAGAGAGAGAGAGAGCAAAATGTAAAAGCGATTGACATTAACGGAATGTTTTTTTTTTTTTTTACCATAATTTCAGTAATTAGTAATTAATTAGTAAAGTGAAAGAAAAGTGGTGGATAAAAACAGTTACATTAAAGGATAAACATGACGTTCCTTTAAATGTCAGATATACAGTGAAAGGAAGGTCTGTAGTTTCTCTTTAACACATCCAGAGCTCGTCTTCATGGATCAGCGGTGATGCGGCTGTCACGTTGACGAGAGCACCTGAGTCTGCTGTCACACCTGTGTTTTAATTAGCTTGTCGCATATCAACAGGAAAAACAGCTCGTTAACCACAGACAGGGAGAGGAAGGCTGAAGGGCTCGGAGGTTTTAATAGATGAAAAACAGACAATGAAAGGTGGGAACGTACTGACAGGATTTATTACTCTGAGAGAAACTTTAAAGATGAAAACTTTCAGGTTCATGACAGGAAATTAATTAAGATAATTGTCAGTTAGTATAAATACAGCAAACCTTTACTTCTAATAATAACGTCTGAGAAAACAAGTGTGAAGAACGTGATACTGAATCGAATCTTCGTATCAGTTGTAATGATATTGTTCTTAAGCTAAAGAGTTAAGCTAACGAACTGTTGATAATAAAGTCAGCAAAGAATCTGAACTTAATCTGCAGTTTCCTATCTGTGGTGTTGAATCTGAAATGTTTCCTCACATTACTGCTTCTGTTTCCGTTTAGTGTTATGTAATGTGGTTCAGCGATCAGGATGTCCCCCTGCTGGAGTAAACTCATAGTTTTATAAATGATTAACTGTTTCTTGTTTTCATACGGTAGGTTAAATCTTAAGTGAAGTTAAAGGAATAGTTGTTACGACTTTGCTCGAGTGGCCATAACAAAAAAAGAGATTAAACGATATGAACGTTTAACAAAAGAAGCTCATTTAAACAATTTTTAACCAAATTCAAAGGACAACTGAATATGTACAGTATTATAATATATATATATACGGAATCAGTATTATTAGTTTGACCGTTTTCATTATCTATAGAGGTGAAGTCTTCCGATAGATGCCATGGGGATTTATCTCGGAAAAAAATATGAACGGTAGTCAACGGCCGTTTGAATTGCACCATGAATCACACATATATCTGTCAATTTAAAACATAATTTTGCAAGTCAGGAAAATCGGGAAGAGAAAGAAGGATCATGTCATCCCATGGATGTGTTAAGAGAACTGGATCCAGCGTTGGAGGCGGGGCTCCGTTCATTCCTATGAGAGTTGCTCGGTGGAACATGAAGCCTAAATGGCTCGACTTCCGTCTGGAAAAGTAGCCGGATCTTCCTCATCCCTTGGGCCGATAGAAAATGTGCAGTAACATCCGCTCGGTCACGCTGTCGTCTCGGTCTGGGTCTCATTCACATGAACGGAGGAAGAGAAATAACTCTGGATTCAGCTGTTAGTGTGTTTTAATGATTTAAATCAGGACTGTTAGAGTGTTCTACTGGGGAGTCAATTCACCTCCAAATAAATGATCCTCTGAGTTATGGACGTCTCTTTCTCAATAGAAGTCTATGGGAAAAGTCTTTTTGGGCCCAACGGCATCACGAGACAGACACGGAGGTTGTAGTACCGCCGTTTGGCCGCTACGGAAGTCGGCATCAAAGCCCGGCGCTCTTCCTGGGTGGGGGGGCAGAACGGGAGATTGTGAATTTTGGTATGCGCACCAACCTCCGTTCTGTGTATTCTGAGTGTATTCTGAGTGCGGCTTCATGCACGGGACCGTGGCCACGTACCGTAACGGTCCGGCCGTAGATCTAGTACGGCTACCGAAGAGCATTCCACAAAGTTATAACTTATACAGCTTCTCACCTCACACTCCCTCTGCCTCCGTCCTCACACTCAACCAAGCAGCATCTTTCCTTCTCTGATACGTAGAACACGAAGGAGTAAAAGAGGAAATATGATGTTATTATCAATATGAACAGATATATGTTAACATGTAAATTCAGTCTCTCTTTATGGTTTCTTGTTATTATCTGTGATTCCATGGTGAAAGCAGCTCCTGGTATTTCCTGATGGATTGAAGGAAGTAGTAGTCTAACATGATTCACGTCGTTTGGGAATGAAATGAAACTTCTTTCTTTGTTTCCTTCAAGAAGCTGGAGGCTTCAGGTTCTGCTTTATTATTCACTCTCTCCAGAGAGAGCAGCTTGGGCATGTTTGTGTTAAATCTGTGCCCCCTTAAAAATTCGGGGGTGGCCATGGCCGGCGGGCGCCTGACCTCAGACTCTGGACTGGAGGGATACCGGCGGGCCCCGAGGATTGTGGGTAAACCTCGGAGGCCCTCGTCTGGCCGCTACAAAGCCGCTCTGACAAATCAGCCGGAGGGAAGGAGGAGGAGCCGAGGCCGCATGGAGGAGAACCAAGGCCAAGAGCCCCGGGGCGACGCAGAGCCATGCTCGCTCTACCGCTCGCTCTCTCTGCCTCGCACTTCACTTATTTTATTTTCACGACTGCTGATGAAAAAAATCCACTTCCAAAGCAATTTACAGAATGGAAACACGCTGCTAATCAGAGCTGCAGCTAACTCTCTTCATTACAGATGAATCTATCAATACGGGATGAATCCTTTAGTTTATTAAACCAGATTCAGACTGATGATTAAACGGGAAATATCATGCTAAATGCTCTTTTTCATGGCTTTTCAGCATAAATATGCGTCTCCAGTTTGTCTAGAGACGCTTCCTCGAGCTGAGAGGTGATTTACTAATCTGTGTTGTCACCACAATATAAAGTCTGTAGGCTGAACGGAGCTCTCAGGCGCCGGGACCAACAAGAGTATTTAGTAGACCGCATAACCCGGAAGTAAACCCGGAAAGTAGGAAAACCTTTTGCATCAGCGAGTGATTCTCGTTGGATTGAAAAGGCTCCATCTTGAGTTCCGGTATCCGGTTCTTATTATACACCCAGGGTCAGTACAAAGATTCACTTCAGAACTGAAGCTCAGGATGGATCAATACCGACGTCCAGCCCGATCTCACAGAAATATGTGAAATGACCACGACCTCTTAACACCCGCATTACGTGCTGATGGCAACAACATTTTGTTAAAATTATACCACTGGGGCGCGTGGTTAGCTCAGTTGGTAGAGCGGGCGCCCATGTAACAGGCCTCAGTCCTGACCGCGGTGGCCCGGGTTCGAATCCGGCCTGTGGCCCTTTCCGCATCCACTCTCTCTCTCTCCCCCCTTTCCAAGACTCTATCCACTGTCTTGTCAATAAAATACTAAAAATGCCCCCAAAAAATAACTTAAAAAAAAAAAAATTATACCACGGAAACAATGGAACCAACGCCAATGGGAAGTCGATTAGGAGGCTTTTTCGTGGTAGACGCACAAATTCCTCGGTTCAACAGAAATACGTTTTGATCCAAGTCCGCGTAGGGAGGACGTCGCGGTGCGTAGGGAGGACGTCGCGGTGCGTAGGGAGGACGTCGCGGTGCGTTGGTGGTTCAAACACGTGACTTTGACCCAGGAGACCGGTGCTCGTGTCCCATGTGAAACCAAAAGTCAACGTTGAGTTATTTTAACGCGAGAAGTTACTGAACAAACGTAGTTCTTTTAACCCAAACTGATCTTTTTTAATTAAGTAGAAATTACGCAACCTACGTAGTTTGTTTAACCAAAACTATGATGGTTTAAAACCAAGTACCTGACCTGGTAGTTTTGTTTCCTAAACCTAATATTAAATTGTTTAAACTAAAGACAAAGCTTTGTAGCTCGTTTAATGTTAAATTGTTTCCCCGGTGGTGACGTTATTTTATCCCACTCCGAGCCGACGTCACATGACGCGTTGTGAAGAGGCTGGATGGTATTTAAATCTCATTAGTGATTTTGGGACTAGTGTTATCCACTTCACAGCATCCATGTAATTAATTCAGTTTTATTTTATATTGCAATTTTTCATAACGAAGACAATAATAAAACCCATCGGACTGTGTGTGTGTGTGTGTGTGTGTGTGTGTGTGTGTGTGAGTGTGTGTTTGTGTGTGTGTGCGTGGGTGTGTGTGTGTGTGTTTGCAAGGTTTCTGTGCGTATTAATTTTTTATCAGATGACATATTTTAAAAAACACATTCGAAACATACAGACTTGTTCAGTTAAGGCCTTTAAGAAGCTGTTTTTATTATACCTTGCCTTGTAATCCTCATGTTAGTCAGTTTGTGCTGTTTCACATAAGCAATAATAAAGAGCGCTATAGGAGTTCGTCCTAAAACCCGGAAATGAGTTAGCACTTTAGCTCTTTGTTTGGAAGTCAATGGGTTTACAGTTAGATACCTGAAATAAAGTCTGTGGTTAACACAAGCTGGAGAGATTTAAACATTTTGTTCTACATCAGTAAATATCCCACTTGTGAATTTTGAGGCCTTAATGTGTGGGATGAAATCTGTCTTTTTGTGGAGGGAACCGGGGCGATGCTAACTTCCCCGTTGTCCTACAAACATACATAATCCCTTCAGCGCTCTGTTGTCAAAAGCACAACACAAAATAATAAAAGATGATGCTGTATTAGCAGATGTGCTGTTGGGAGCCTCGTCCAGAGTGAGACGCTGAGTGACATCTCTCCCTCCGTTGTGGATCACATGACGAACCGCTGCTGCGTTACGTTAGCAGCTAAATCAGCCCGCCGCCGTCCGCTCACCTCGAGGTGAAGCCAACAGGTGAAGGTGTGTTGGGTTCCTGCTGCTGGAGCGTAAGTGTTTCGTGTTGGAGGAACCTAATCTCAACATTATTCCTCTCTCTCTCTCTCTCTCTGTGAGGTCAGTCAGAGCCTCCAGTAGCAGATCAATAAATCAGCAGATCAATACATCCTAATCATTTTCCAGACGCACACGTTGGAAACAGCAAAGCAACATGAAGAGGTGACGTTTTGCAGATGGAGTGATATGATATTAAAGCATGTAGACATGTGGAGAGAGACTTATTGATCGACGTATGAACCGTTTCATTCCCAGGTGATTCCAACTAACTGACTGACTGAATTACGAGGGCCGTTTAAGTAGAGTGCATTATGGGTAACTAGACTATTTAAGAGCTTTACTGGCGGGGAGATTCTCCAGAGATGTGTACGAGCTTTTTAAAGTAATGCTTTTGTTCATGCATTAGGGTTTTTTTAAATAGCAGAACCAGAAGCAGCTTTATGAGTCCAGCAGATCTTATGTGCTTTTATTTATTCAAAGCGTGAAGTTAAATTCAGGGTGTAATTGGTTCCTAATGTTTTACGGTTAAGATGCTACTGTGGTCTTTACTCTTCTAAATCAATGCTAACGGCACACCGTCTGCCCGTGACATGTTCGCTACGGCGCAGAATTTAACCTATTTTCTTTGCCACTGCATCGTTGTGTGCGTTTAGTCAAACTCCCCCCTGATCTCTCCGCATGAACAGGGATCATTATTAACTCTTTGTGAAAGCGTTTCAATCTCACCACTCGTTCAGCTCTCTCTTCACCGCTCTCCACGGAGATGAGAAATGAAGAACGTGTAATTACCTGAAGGGATGAGGCGACCACACTGTCCGTTAGCGCCGCAGAAATCCTGCAGTAATGAGAAAAGCTAAGCCACTTACAGACAAAAGGCTGCTGTTTGCTTCACCTCACTTTAACAGCTAATGGCAGATGCTAACATACCGGCTCTCCGCTTCGACACCTTCAGCCTCTCCGCAGGAAAAAACGCCTAAGCTGCAGAAATGTACAGAACGCTGCTGGAGCTTTATTAGTTCATCAATATGTTATTATTGTGAGAAATATCCTTCTAGAGTCGGATGTTTAGGTTTCTATGTCCAGGACACGGTTAGCACATATCAGCTCAAAGACTGGAAGCAGGAAAAACCTGCTAGCCTGCTTTCCCGTCGACAAATAGCTCCGATGCTACCGACTAAATAATCACAACGTCTCTCATTTTTAAATTTCTACTGACGGTCCGTGTCCACAGCCTCCGTGCTTTCCACGCCCCCCATTCATTGTCTATGTAAGCAGCCGCGCAATGCATTCTGGTAGCGTGGCGTCGCGATTCGAGAGACTAGGCGTCACGACGCCCGCTCCTCATTTGCATAAAGTTGAGAGCTCGTCTACTTTATGCAAATCAAGGGCGTGACTCGCCGCCTCTCAAGACTCCCGAGGATCTTTTAAAATAAACGTTGTTGATCCAAAATAAAGACAGATTCATCAACATGGATTATTTCTCTCCTCAAATGTTGTCAGAAACACATCTCAGTGAACTATTGACGTGAAATAAGAGAAGAGAGTTTCCAAACGAGCCTCCAGACTGGTTCCGGTTTGAAAGCTGGGAGCAGCAGCCAACGGCGGGAAAGCGTTCGTCCAATCAGGAGCCGGGTGCCTTGTCTCTAGGGACAGCACACCAAGCGTCCAATGCTGGGGAGTGTCGCGTCCCCTCGCGATTAAAAACGCCCCTGTGGACACGGACCATAAGGGCTGTAACGGTAAACATGTTTCATTCCCGAGGTTAGGAGTCACGGTTCAGTGAGAGATACGTTAGCTAAACTCTGTAATGCAATAATTTGATCCGTTGTTAATTTGATATCTACAGTAAGTTTAAGTTCATAAAATGAGTTACTAGTGTTGAGAACATTAAATATATATAAACATTATATAGTGTCTATGCTATTAAGCAGTGAGGTTGAGTGTAGGTTTATACTAATCACAGCTTTAAGCAGACTAAAAGTCAAAATGGAGGCGATTAAGCTTCGTCTCCACCTGCACTGATCTAAACTCACTCTTTTTTACATCATGTAAATTAAGAGCATTTCCATCCCATTCACTGTACAACACTCAGCTGCACACACACACACTCAGCTGCACACGCGCGGCCGTGTCCGTTTGGCTGTAAAGGATAACAGCGGCGGAGCAGTAATTAGTTGTGGCATAATGAACATTTGGCCCTGTGGCGAGGAATAATTAAGCAGCACTTTGCGGTGAACGTAAACGAGGTGACGAGGCCAGAGAACCTCGCGAGTTCACCGACGCTCACACTTAATAGGATTCATTACCCTGCTGAACTTCTCTCCCTAACACACAGTCCATTAATTAAACATACATACATGTACTGTATGTAAATAATTCATTCCTCCTCTGTGTCCTTTTCAACATGCATGTGTCTTTAAAAAACATTAGTGTCAAAATGTGTTTTTTAATACTGCGAATTTTTAAATGTTATTTGTAAGGTAACAATCCTAAAGGTTCATGTTTCCACCTTCAGATTAGATTTGATCAACTTTGTTTCTGAAAAATCACGTTTCATGTTCGTGTTAGTTTGGTTTGTTAGATGGTTGTAAATACTATAATACTATAATACTACATTACCCATGAGCATCTCCTGCTGTTGCTATGGAGAAGAAGACAGAGGCACAAATATGAGAATCCAAAATGCTTTGTCAACGCAGTTGACGACAAAACTGAACCATCAGGTGTTTCTGGACTGGAGGAAGTTTTAAGGGACTTTTATTTGGTCCTATTTCAGAGTAGGTATAAGCCAGCGGTCAGCATCCTGCGTCTCTTCAGCTCCTCTCCAGAGGCTCCCTGTGGATCTTTAAACATGGAAATGAATAACTGTTCTTTGTTTACATTTTCATTTTTATTTATCATTGTCGTAGGTCTATGTTACGACGGTACGACGGAGTATTAGGGCCACATTGAGGAAAAAAATAATAATATGAGATTTAGAGAAAAAAGTCATAATATCACGAGAATAAAGTTGTCATAATAAGGATAAAGTCATAAGTTAAGTAAAAAAGTCGTAATATATTATATAACCTAAAAATGTGTTGATTCTCGGGAAGTTCTGGAGTTATAATGAACGTCTTTTATCATATTTCTAAGCGGATGTTTGGACCTTGTAGTCGCGATGGACAACAGAGACATTCACAGAAAGTGTGAGTCACACTGACTGGACCGAACGACGTCTTCTAGAACAAGACAAAGGAATGTTGTTGAAAGACTAAATCAGGGACGTGACCTCAGTCCATCAGTTCAACCATGTGTTTCACTGCTGGAGACCCGACTGGAGAGAAGAAAGGGAAGATGGCTGCGGTCCAGGAGGCCTGGCACAGCATCAGGACAGAAGATACCGACTGTAAAGGATCCGACACCAACGACTACAGATGAGGAGTTATTACTGTGTATGTTCACTTATCTGATCTGTTCTTCAA
The DNA here is from genome assembly GCF_015220745.1 of Sebastes umbrosus. Lineage (NCBI taxonomy): Eukaryota > Metazoa > Chordata > Actinopteri > Perciformes > Sebastidae > Sebastes > Sebastes umbrosus. The sequence goes on along the minus strand of NC_051277.1, from coordinate 566,084 downwards.
CGTTGGGGGGACAGTTAGTTTAATCTGGTTCTCCTTCCCGGCAGCATGGCGTTAGAAACCTGCTCATCATGGAGACAGGAAACGAGGAGGAGCCGGGCGTTAGACGTGATCATCACCACGCCTCCCTCCTCCTCTACTGTTAGCTGACGGCCATCGATCGCTCACCTGCTGCTGGAATTAGCATCCCGTTAGTGCCGTATGTGCTTTAACTCCGCTGCACTCACTTCCATTATAACAGCCTTCATTACAACAGCTGCAGAAGATGCTACGCTGCTAATGAGAGAGAAATGAAAGGAGAAGGAGAAGAGAGAAATGTGACGCTGGCTGTCGTTGGTTTCTAAGGCTGGAAGGCTGGAAGGCGGTAAGGCTGTAAGGAGGTAAGGCTGGAAGGCGGTAAGGCTGTAAGGAGGTAAGGCTGGAAGGCGGTAAGGCTGTAAGGAGGTAAGGCTGGAAGGCGGTAAGGCTGGAAGGAGGTAAGGCTGTAAGGAGGTAAGGCTGGAAGGCGGTAAGGCTGGAAGGAGGTAAGGCTGGAAGGCTGTGCTCAGACAGGAAACAGTACAGGATGAAAATATGCAGCTACCTTGTTCATTTCATTGAGACCGGTTGGAACTTGGTTTCACTTTTGCTGCTACGCAACGAAGCATCCTCCTCCTGCCGTGATGAAGTATAAAGTAACTCCGACACTGACTACGTTTACGTGCACAAAATGTTCTGAGACAAACACAATGTTCTACTGAACTGTTAACACGGCTGATACAAAGGAATATTCCCCTAATGTTCTCATTAACATGCAGCTGTGCATACTCCGATTAACGGGACCGGTAGCGGACTTGTTCGGCTGTGCGAAAACTCGAACCTGTTGATATCCAAGTCTTTCATAATGTTTAAAAAGGAGGTGTGTTTCTCCTTCTCTTCTTTCAGGCAGAAAACTCTGCAAACCAGTTGGTTTGTGTTCAACGCTCAGAGCTGACCGTTAACAGGCGAGAGGCCGCGTGTCGCCAACTGACGTAGAAACCTTAATCGAGGCGCACATTCCTAATGTCCCTCCTGAAACCTGAACAATATCGGCATGTCCCACGTCTTAATCTGAGAATGCTCCGTTCCAAATGAGACCTAATTCAGAATATCCAGACAGAATATGCTGTTAACATGACCCACATCAAATTCAGACTATTGTCATATTCAGAATAATACATTTATAGCACAATGGGACTTTGTTCGGACTACTGAAGTGTCGTAAAAATCGCATGGCCCCGTTGAATCAGGAGTGACCTCGAACCGCTCGTCAACCTGCAGCTGATCTGGCAAAAATCCGGCCCAATTTTTAAAATGTGTAGTGTTTTCCTGGTTTTACTGAAACCAGACTTCCTGTTTCCTATTCCACATCCTCTCCTCACCTGAAGTACAACACCTCCACCGGCACCCAGTATATAAGAGGAAAGAGGGGGATGAGGAGATGAAGAGATGAAGAGGAGGAAAACCACTGAAAGTTCACTGAGATTTGATCATGAATACAAATATGAACAATGATTGTAATAAAAGACATTATACATTTGTCCAAAGTGTTAATACGGCATCATTTCATCTCGTCACAGTGGATGTAGTCTTTGTAGTCCCTGTGTCAGTTTGCTCAGATATTTTCTACAGCGGATTCGCTCCTCCACTTTCATGTTTATGTCAATTAAATAAAGTCTTTGAATCACGTTAATCAATCAGCGTTTGAAGCGTCTGAACAAGTACAGTTTGAGGCTTTTCACCGGTTTTCTCAGGATAAAGAAGCTTTTATGACTCACTGCAGGATTAAACGACTCCCTCATGATGGATATTTTTTGTAGTAAATGTCGACTTTTCTCTGCCTCTAATGTGCTTTACCTTCCCTGACATTGCACCATGCAACCAGTCAGATTGACTTGTGAATTATGTCAAAAATTCCTGCAGATGAAAGACTCCTTTGAAAGCAGCAGTAAAAGAAATCAAGTCTTTCAGCCGGCGTTTGAACGTCGACGAGGCGCTGCCAGATCAAAATCCCTTCAAACAATAACACTTTTCCCTTTTTTGATTGTGATTAGGCCTTGTTTCCTGACAGCCACTAAAATAATTGTGAAAGTAATGAGATAGTGGCGTTTCTTTTTCCTCACTTTCTCTCTCCTTTCAAATAATGAAAAGATGATGAAAACAGCCGTGACTCCAGGACGGAGCGTTGCTGGGTGGGAAAAGGACTTCAAAGGGAATGATAAGCAAATGTAGCCGAGCTTTCCTTCTGAATTAAGTCAACCAGCCACTTTAATCAAATTGTTTCAGAGGAATCAAACTACAAACAGCGAAGCAGAGAGAAGAGAGAGAGAGAGAGATTGATTCCAGCGTTCTGCAGCACACTGACAACCACTTCTTCCTATTTATGGTGATTTTGATGTTTGGACTCTTGGTGTTGACCTCCGGGCCCGTCGATCCCACTTTAACACAAACAACCGTAATATTAATTAGACAGAAGGACGCAGACATCACGCTCATTTAGGCTCTTTTTGTTCCGCTGGCTTGGCATGTTGACGTGACGTGGACTGGATCCCGTCTCTGGACTTCTGTCATACACGCTGTGATGCGTCTTCACCTTCATCACATCAACTGAGCTTATAGAAACTACAGATACTCGTCTGTATGACGTCTGTACGTTTGGATTCAGCTGTTATATTATGCATTTCCCTTTGTGGCCTCACAGCAAGAGGCTCTGCAACAGTACTGATCTCTCTCCGTGTATTTCTGCTGGACTTTCGTTTCATTCAAAGTTCGCGGAGGGTGGGAGAAATATTTAATCTAAACTGATCTGTTCCAAGATTTAATAAAAACCAAAGTGTTGAAGTGTGATGTTAGAGTTAGTGGTGAACCCAGACCTGCTGGTTCTGTTCTCCTCAATAAAACAACATGGAACAAACTAATGAGCACAAAAGGTAAACCTTTTTTTAAACCATATTCACTTTTAAATGTATGTAAATTCATTAAATGTGCAATTGAATATCATACATTTAATGTGTTAAAAGATAGTTAATCATAGTTTCTATGTGCATGCAGGCGTTCAGCAGTGTACAGATGTCGTATGAGATATATGTATATATATATATATACATATGTATATATGCTAATATTGTTCTTATTCTAAAACAAGCTTATAGGTGTTAATGAGCTTTTCTCTTTTCAGGTGTGTTTTAGAGGTGCTGTAGTTTCCTAATAACGAGCTGTAGGTTGGATGAGTGTCGTGATATATTATTATAATATGTGTTGCATTTAGTGAAACTCTATTTTTAGATGGACAAACTGATAAAAGAGCGTTAACCTGCGGAGGGTTGTGAAGCGTTTCAGAAACACACGGTGGGCCGTCCGAACAGATGATCGCTCCTCTGGAAGACGGCCGGCCGCTCCTCGCTTCCCCTTCGGGCACGAAGCAAAGAGAAAGCCGAGCAGATGAGCTGCAAACACAAAGCCAAATATCTGTCTGAGAGGAAGGCGAACTGATGGCCGAGCATTAGTCTGCTTCCATCCGAGCCGGTTAACCGGAGAGCTGCCATTACTCATGTCCTAACAGCCTGTAATGGAATTTTCCTCGGATGAGCAAAAGGTTGTCAAGCCGCTCGCTGCAGATCAGAACAGCAGCTCAGCGGACTGGAAGTCCGACAGGAAGAGACGAGTCTGGAGAACAAAGCCACGTGCACATGCTCACACGTACGCACGCACGCACACACGCACACACACACACACACACACACACACACACACACACACACACACACACACACACACGCACACACACACACACACACACACACACACACACACGCGCACACACACACACACACTGCTCAAAACCACCTGACGTTTCCGTTAACTACCGGAGAGCTTTAAGAACACACCGGCTGTATACGTACATTCATCAACTGTTTTTTCTAATTAAAGTGGATCTCTGTATTCATAACCCCAAAATGTTTTATATTATATACATTAACTATAGTTTCATTTTTAAAAACATCTTTCCTAAATCAGCTGTAGTTTCTATCAAACATCAGGAGGAAGTTTTTCAGCCCAGTCGCACGGCAGTTATAATAAACAGTTCATTAAATACTCACAACATTGAATGTATTGATTCGTGTGCATGGTCACGAATTTACATTTTTTTTTTCGTGATGGTCAGCACGAAATCAGTTCATATGTAATACCACCTAATTGTGAACCGGGAAGTATAGAGAGGACCGAACACCGCGTAGGGAGGAGGTCACCAGGAGACCGATGTTCATGTCCCGCGTGAAACCAGAAGTCAACGTTGATTTATTTGTCATGTAACTTCCGTACCTAAATTACACCACTTCCGGTGTTATTTAAACTCAAACTGCGATCTTTTCCTAAACCTAACCGAGTAGTTTTATTTTTAAAAGACTGGAGCGGAAAATGACAGGTGCGTCTCGTGTTGCTGGACATTCGTAAGAAAATGCACTAAAAGTAGTCGTGCTGAGCGTCACGGAAAAAAAGGGAAATTTGTGTCTATGAACACTATTATATATAAATATATAATTAAATAGATAAAATGTTGTGATTGTCTCACAAACTGCCGTGAGACTGAGTTGGATATTTCCAGCGGCGGATGAATCCACATGTGGTGGTCTGGTGAGTGTTAGAGGCAGCAGGACGGTGTGTTAGAGAATAAACTACCGTGTGTTGTTCATGGTGAAGGAACATGTTACTTGGGCTTAAAATTACTACGTTTGTACCGTGAAAATGACACTGAACGTTGTGAACACGGGACACGAACTAACAGCTGATCATAATGTCACGCGCGGGACACGAACAGCGGCCTCCTGGATAAAAGCCTCGTGTTTCCAGGGTGCCTTGTGCGTCTAACAGCCGCGACAATGCGTCGGTATTTGGCGCCCTGGGAATGAGAACAGGCTGGATAAACTGATTCACGTCTCCCAGCACAAAGAACTCTACGATAAATAAATTAAAATAAATAAAAAAGTGCAGAGACTTATAATTTATAAAGGTGGAAGGTGATTGTAGAAAAGTTTGGAATCGGGGAATGATCGCAAAACAAATCAACAACATGAATTCAGTTTTTGTCTTTTCATAAGAAAGACAATAATAAACTCATCGGACTCAATGTGGAAGGTTTCTGTGCGTTTTGATCGGATGACGGATTTAAAAAAACATGTGTGTCATATGTCTTAACCGCGGTCTAGTTATTAGAAAATGTTAAAGATAATTATTAATATAAATAAAATGTATATTAATAAATTACCTATATATATGTATATATATATATATATATATATTAATAATAACGGGGCACCCAAATGATGTTGGTACATAAGCACAACAAGGCATTACAATTATCAAAATAATTGTAATTATATTAAATAATATGATTTTTCATATATTAAATCCTCCTCGGGGCAACACCACAAATGACAATTAATATAATCTCATAGAAATAAGTCTCATTAAGTAGTCTAAACTATCAATTTGGAACTCTGATTAATAATTAAATTAATAACCATAAATCACCGTAACAACAGGTTGAAGGAATTTGTAGTTCTTGACAAAGCAGAGGTCGTTGCGTTATTCACAACAGTAAATAGAGGTCTCCTCTCAGTACACACAGCGTGTACATAACGCACTACTAATAAAGACTTCCCGTAGACATCAAGAGCTCGCACTCGACACTGCACTTCCTCGGGTCTTCAGCAACTCACCCGCCAAGCGTGAAGTCCGTCGGACGAACGGTTGAGGAGGAAAATCTAAGGACACACTGACATCTTCCGTTTAGTTAGATGTGGACCGTAACGTTTCGAACTAACAGAGGAGAAAACATAAAACTCCATAATTGAGTCTCTCCGTCAGGCTGAAAAAGAAAAGGATAAATTAAAGGTAATCGGGTCAACGGTCAATCAGAGGATTTAGTATAAATGTAATGGGTCATTTAACATTAATAACCCGTTAATAACCTTTTAAGCCATGTGAGTGCTAAGGTAATAAAATCCTTTAATTAATATGTGTCTGTATGAAGTCACCCATGAACCAGTGACTCTGACCATTACCGTGACATTCAATGAGTAATGTTGATTTAACGGAGAACTTGAGACTTGATATGAGATAAAGTGTGATAGTGTGTTTTGGATCATCAGTCAGTGCGCGTCCGTGAGCTGTGCCCGTCACCATGGCGACGCATAGTTTTCAGACCAGAGGGTATCCGAGCAGGTTTAGAGAGGATTAAATGTGCTTTGAAATCTTTCTAAACACCGGTTCGGTCTTTAAACTAGAGGACGTCTCTGTGTAAATTATGCAGAGCTCCTCTCTGTTTGCTCAGTGGATTTACCCAGCAGCAGCAGAGGGGGTCAAAGGTCGGGAGTGGAGCTCCAGCAGCAGGTTGCGGGTTCAGCATGGCGTCCGACACGTTGGCTTTTGCTTTGATCAAACGCTGTGACCTTCTGATCTCCGTGAGCAGCATCACGCTGACATTCAGGCTAATTCCCTTCCATTTAAAAAGCAGACACTTTATCACTGAAGCACCTCGTGGTGGTGAGTAATTACTGATGTCATCCTGACTCACAGTTAACCCGGCTCACCGCGTCCCGATGACTCACAGCGCCGGTACCTGCTGTCAGGTTGTACGCCGTCATTAAAGCGCAGCGTGAGCTGAAAATAAGGAAAAATGGAGGACAAACTGGCCGTCCTGCCGGGAGCCGAGCCGAGCCGCCGCCGAGCTACACCTGGAACAACGGAGATGTGGAGATCCACAGGATGAGCTGCACGAGGAGGATATGTTGGGTGTTAAAGTGTTTGATGGACGTGAAACTCTCCCAACGCGGTCTGACGTATAAATAGCACGACATTACATGTGAGTCATGAGGACGCATTTTACCCTTTTCTCATGTCATCCATGCAAACATCTGCAGGTTATGCAACAAAACCACCAAGTTAGGTTAACGGAAAAACATCATGGTGGGCTTAAAATAAATACGTAGACTAAGTAAAATACGTTCGGAAACAACGTAACACAACTCACAAACGTCACTAAAAAACACGCATTAATCGCCACGTAACTAACGTAACTTACAAAACACCGTTTTCCTGTTGATGGTTCCCGTCTTGGTTCGGACTACGGAGACGGACAGCGTGATCGGTTGATGCCTTTATTCACGGCGCAAAAGCTCAGAAAACTCGTCCGTGTTCCTAAAGGTCTTCTAAAGTTCCTAGCCGCGTTGTGTGAAGGTATTCAGACTAAAACAACAGTCATTGTGGTGAAATAAACCCGACAGCGCCACGCGGCACAACCTAATGGAACCAAAGAAGAGCGCTGGGCTTTGAAGCTAATTTAATGTAGTGGACAAAAGACTTTCTCCCATAGACTTCCATGGGAAAGAGATGTCTGTAACTCAGTGGATTATTTATTTTAAAGGTAAATCAACTTTCCAGTTAGAACACTTGAATAGTCCTAATTTAAATCATAGGTCCTAAAAGTTGTAAAATTAACTAATCGTTATTTTCCCGCTCTCCGTTCAGACCGAGGCTGGCTGGACCGCGGGCTGGGTGGACCGCGGGCTGGGAGGCGGAAGTTTAAAGGAAACGCTGCCAGCGCCTGCTCCATGGGCTCAATAGATCTGGAAGATCACTGCAAATAAAGGCATCAACCAATCACGTTGTACGGACGGGTTGAAGTTGCGTCTATATTTATGAAGCACCAACACGGAGGCGCTGTCGTCCGAACCAAGACGGCAAACTTTATTACTCCTTTCAGCGCAGACCAAATCCACTCCTTCTGTTCTTACCTTTCACAATAAAAGCCCGTGACATATAGTATTCACAGGCGAGTTTATTTGTCACCCCCCCTGTAAGATTTCTGTGAAATGTGATGTGCTCTCAGGACGGATACTTGTGACCTTTCCTCTACTGACACCAGATTCACGTGAAGGCTGTTGGACATATTGACATCTTAATGTGTTTGGTACTAATTAAGAAGTGCATATTCAATGGTGATTTAATTTACTAAAGATAAATGAACAGATAAATAAGTTAACTTGGTTGTTAGATCAGTCAATACACATCTGCATACAACATCTGCATACTAATGTGTGAATGAAATATTTACTTCTGTCAGCGTTGACTCTGCTGGTAAACCAGGCTGACACACTTTGCAGATTTCTTTGCTAATTTCTTTAACGACACTTGTCATTTTTAGGTTTTAGCAGCTCAGTTTTAAGGCTAGAGAGAAGATCCTGGTATCATCTGAAACTATAAACCTGATGAATCCATCGGTACCAACCATGTCAGACTAGCTGGTCATGAAGAGGTTAAATAACGCTCCAAAGGGGTCCCTTGACCTCTGACCTCCAGATCAGTGAATGTGAATGGGTTCTATGGGTACCCACGAGTCTCCCCTTTACAGACATGCCCACTTTATGATCATCACATGCAGTTTGGGGCAAGTTATAGTCAAGTCAGCACACTGACACACTGACAGCTGTTGTTGCCTGTTGGGCTGCAGTTTGACATGTTATGATTGAGCATATTGTTTTATGCTAAATGCAGTACCTGTGAGGTTTCTGGATCAATATCTGTCATTGATTCATATATTTATATACATACATTTACATAAAGCAGCATATTAGTCCACTCCCATGTTGACAAGAGGATTAAATACTAATCTCCCTTTAAGGTTCATTAAGAACATGAAGATAAATAACGTGAGGGTTAATCACTATTAAATATTTTAATTGATCGAGCAGCCCTATAATAAATATAAGTAATCCATGGAGACTGCATGGTCTCTGTGTTGTAGATCTACAGAGACATGAATACTATAATAGACTCAGCAGTTGCTCTCAGTGTGTAATAATAATAATAATAATATGGAATATGAACATCGCTGTGATTGCTGAGACGATGATCGATGACGATGACGATGACGAGGATGAGGATGAGGATGACGATGACGATGATGAGGATGAGGATGATGATGATGATGACGATGATGAGGATGATGATGATGATGACGGGCGTCGTCATGTTCTCTATAACCTGTGAATGGATCCTCATCAGCCGGAGGAACGACGGAGGGACCTTGAGAGCTCGCGGTGGGGGGAGGATTGGGAGGGGACAATGAGTTGAAATGCACCTTTACCCCCCCCACCTTACTCTGAGCCGTCTCCTGTTGACAGCCTGCTGGGACTCTGAATTGAAAGGGCATGATCTTTTGTGAAGGCAGACAGGGGGATTGTACAGACACTATTTTCAGAACCACATCAAGCCAATTAGCGCAGCAGCAGCTAAGCTGGTGCATGCTGGGAGCCGGCGAATGTATGAGAATGTGTGTGTGCATCTGTTTTTATGTAAGCGGAGCCATATGTTCCCTTTCCTGCCGTATGCGGTCGCGCATCGCGGCCCGCGTGTCTTTTCGCAGCCATGCGGAGGGTTAAAATTATCCCGGGCTCGTTAGCTAAAGCGTCCCGAGCGTCTGCTAATTAGCACATAATAGGACAGGCGCGTCCGCCACAGAGGGGCCTGTAATTTAAGAATAAAGTTCATTTTCCTTCCAGAGACATTCCTCACAGCCGTGACCGGGCGACTACAATCAGCCTCCTCGCCATTAGCAGCGCTCTTCAGCCGTGAAAGCATCAGCAGCTTAAAGAAGTGCTGTTTATTACACTCCGCTCTGCTCAGGAGGGACAAATCTCAGGGCGCCGCTCCTTTTATTAAACATAAGTAGTATTTTAAAGGCTCATTTTGGTCTCATTTGTCAGTTTTCTATGAAAGCAAAGTTCCCAGCAGTGAAGTCTGATGTGTGTGCAGCGAGCGGAGGAACGCCGCCGCCGGAGGAGGGAAACAGGAAGCTGTAGATGTGCCCGTGTTGAAGGTGTGAGAGCGGGGAGCAGCAGCTGGAAATAGAAAGTAGATGGAATCACGTTGGGTTTGTTCTGTAATTGCAGCCCTTCACGTTTACCAGCGCGAGAGGAGCCACGTCGAGCCATCTGGAGCTGCACATATCAGCTCTCTCTGAGATCATCACGACATCAACGCTCAACGGGAAGGAACTCCAGAATTAATCACATCTCACACCTTTATGAGAGGGAAACGACTACACGGCTTCATTAATACTGAACTCCGTACACATCGGAACACTACACACTCTAAAGATAGCTTTATTATCATGTATACAATACACAGCTGCACAATTAATTACTACTACGCTTTATGTTAAATAATCTAAATTAGAATAATTTAAAGGAATAAAATAGGACACAGAATAAGCACTAATAGTAGCACTATGTATGTATATATATACTGTATATATATTATTTCAACCGTCGGCTGCTATAAACAATACTGACTTATCTCAACTATACAATAATGTGTGCAATAATTAAACTGTGCATTACTCAGTCAATAATGCTGCATTTTATAATAAAACACTCTTATTTAATTCTTATTTATAGCATTCTGGTATTTATATTTAAAACACTTAAATAGAAAGCATTTTTATTTACTTATAAACATTTAGTTATATTATATTATTATCGTATTTGTACTGTGGTTATGGTAATATATTGCACGTCTTAATGCAACCTGTACAAATTTAATATTTCAATTCAATGTATTTTGTATAAAGCGTCAAATCATAACAGAAGTTTCCTCGAGGTGTTTTTCACATAGAGCCTGTTCTGCACCGTCCTCTGTACTATTTATTATATTCTCATTTCTTATTTTTAATTTTATTACTTTTCTTAAATTTAATTTCATATATTGTGTTATTATACTGTTTATTATGTATAATATTATCACATTATGTACATAATTTACATTATTACATACTTCCTTTATTTCTATTTTTCTTATATTTCTTTACTGTTTATACAAGAGTAACTGTAATATTATATATATATATATATATATATATATTATATACACACGATTTACAAAATGAATCACCGCCAGCTGCAACATATCACACCTTTAATGAAGGAACAACGTTCGGCTTAATTAATATTTAACTTAGTATATATTTGAAGACGTTTACAGACTAAAGGTTTCTAAGGTGTCAGGTTAAAGTTAAAGTTAATATCCGACCCCGTTAGCGGGTCGTCTTCTTTTATTCCTTCTTTCGGTGATCGTTCATGTAAATCCTGATAAAACCTTCTAGTGTGTGTAGCAGGCCCCGTCTGACCCACAGCGATGAGGCTGATAACCTCTGATAACGTCCATTTAATGACCTGATAACCATCTGATGACGTCATCTCGTTGAGTCTTCTTCTGTAATCGTGTAATGATGCACTCAGGCGTGAAGGTCGAGGGTTTGATTCCCCGCTGTATTAAAATCAGATCCGTTTGTTTCCACTAATCGACGGCCGATATTTAAAAATGTGCAGAAACTGTAAACTAACGACGGCCGATCGATCGGAGAGCCGGGGAGTCTCACTTCCAGCGGCCCCGCCCACCTTAACCTTCACCGCCACTGGTCGACAGGTCCATCCATCAGCTGTGAGCGACGGCCGCGGCGGCCGGTCGATAGCATGGATCTCCTCCTCTCAGACTCTATATTATGACATCTGATGGTGAGCTGGTTAATATTCTGCTATCTGAGATAAACACAGCGGAGGTGGAGATCAATCTGTGTGTCTGTTGTCTTATCGCCGTCGCCACTCAATAACACTCTGACTGGAGGACGAATACAGGACGACCATCGAGTGATTCCTCAGAGAGCGCTGGAGCATCAACATACTGTAAACCTCTGATTATATTACAGATTCACTTTATAGTTTTATTATTGAAGTGAACAGAACCAGCGTTTCTGCATGTTTTAGACCGTTTATGATGAATCACACGTTACATCACTAGAGACACACGCAGCAGTAATTAGTGATAATAACAACTAAATTTAGCTCTTATTAAATATTAAAATGTGGATTTTTAAAATGTCATTTTTGCAGGAAAAGGCAAAAAAGAAAAGATTTATACTAGTCATTAATGTTAATAAAGTTGTCGGTCGGTGATGTTTGTGATGAAACGGGATGAAGTCAGAGTGACGATCATCTCGTGTTGATATTATTCCATTAAATAATCTTAATTGATATGAATATTCATATCCGCAATGAGCTTTAGTTACTCAAGATAAAAACAAAACTAGTAACAATAAAAATGAAACGGACAATAAACCTATAAACAGACTCAGTAAATGATTATCATAAACTACAATTTAAATCTAAATACACATACATTTAAAGGAATAGGAGGAAGGTATACACTTATTAATTCCAACCCCTTCTCCGCTACCTAATCCATTCATTCATAAACTATATCCTATACATATATATATATATATATATTATATATATATAAGTAAAAGAACATGTTGTATATCACCTGGTATTAAATGACTTCTTGCTTCATACATTATTTGTACTAGATCCATAAACTTTGAGGCATTTGACTTTATAAAGTATTATTGTGTTCTCAGAATACTAAATTATTAACTCTCCTTATGGCTCTCTTCAGTATGCATAATGGATCTAACTGCAAACAGTAACTCAGATAGATGGATTTATAAATATGTATGTTTATATATTTAATAACATGCAAACCGCACAGAAAGGCCCCGATAACTTCTTCAATCTTAATTCTCAAAAACAAACAATACTACTTACTATCATTTCAATATTTAATTATGACATCTAATTAGTGAAGTTGAACTAATTTAAATGATTTTAAATACTTGTTTTATTTATAGACAGACAGGAAACAGGTGAAACTATAATCTGTGACTGTAATTCTGTCTTGACCTCGAGCCACCGGGACACTTATTATTCACATTAACGCTGTTTGTGCACAATAAATATAAAATAACACAATTACCAGAATTACTGTTGTTTTCAGTTGATTTCTACTAAACTCAGTTTGCAGACGTGAAGCTTCATTCATCTGTTAAACCTGTTAAACTGTTCTGAGGAGAGATAACACATTATGTCTCAACTGATTTACAAATACATGTTAATTTGACAAAAATATATTTTATTATACAGATTATGTTATATAATAGTATAATTCATGTTATATTTCACATCTATTACACACATGTTAAAAATGGTAACAATATTGTTAAAGTTATATTCTCTAAATTTGTGCACACAATTTATTAATTCAGGAGGACAAATTAATAATCTGTGTGCAGGACTTTGAAACATCTTCAACCCTGACACCTGGATGTTTCTGTAAATACGACGTAGTTTCTAAAATATATAAGAGAAGAGCTCAAAATAACAACAACTAAATATTTATATGTCTGTTCTTTACTCTTAACTGGTCTGAAGAACAACCTGCGACACGAGTTCCTTTAGCGATCTCATAATTGATCCATATCATTCAGAACCAGACTTTTCCAGCTGAAATGGAGGTAACGTTCCTACAGATGTTCTTACGGAGGTTCCTACAGATGTTTCTACAGATGTTTCTTACAGAGGTTCCTACAGAGGTTCCTTACAGAGGTTCCTACAGATGTTCATACGGAGGTTCCTACAGATGTTCCTACAGAGGTTCCTACAGAGGTTTCCTGAAGTGATTCCTACAGAGGTTCCTTACAGATGTTCCTACAGATGTCCTGAAGTTGATTCCTACAGAGGTTCCTGAAGTGATTCCTAGAGAGGTTCCTACAGATGTTCCTACAGAGGTTCCTGACAGAGGTTCCTAAAGTTGTCAGAAGTTAGTTGTGTTGTTGTAGGGTTGAAGTTGGTTGCGTGTTTGTTGTGGGTGAAGTTGGTTGCGGTGTTGTTGTGGGTGAGTTGGTTGCGTATTGTTGTGGGTGAAGTTAGTTGCGTGTTGTTGTGGGTGAAGTTGGTTGCGTGTTGTTGTGGGTGAAGTTGGTTGCGTGTTGTTGTGGGTGAAGTTGGTTGCGTGTTGTTGTGGGTGAAGTTGGTTGCGTGTTGTTGTGGGTGAAGTTGGTTGCGTGTTGTTGTGGGTGAAGTTGGTTGCGTGTTGTTGTGGGTGAAGTTGGTTGCGTATTGTTGTGGGTGAAGTTAGTTGCGTGTTGTTGTGGGTGAAGTTGGTTGCGTGTTGTTGTGGGTGAAGTTGGTTGCGTGTTGTTGTGGGTGAAGTTGGTTGCGTGTTGTTGTGGGTGAAGTTAGTTCGGTGTTGTTGTGGGTGAAGTTGGTTGCGTGTTGTTGTGGTGAAGTTAGTTCGGTGTTGTTGTGGGTGAAGTTGGTTGCGTGTTGTGGTGGGTGTGAAGTTAGTTCGGTCGTGGTTGTGGGTGAAGTTGGTTGCGTGTTGTTTTGGGTGAAGGTTAATTGCGTGGTGTTGTGAGTGAAGTTGTTTGGCGTGTTTGTTGTGGGTGAATTTGGTTGCGTGTTTGTTGTGGGTGGAAGTTTAATTGTCGTGTTGTTGTGGGTGAAGTTGGTTTGCGTGTTGTTGTGGGTGAAGTTAGTTGCGTGTTGTTGTGGGTGGAAGTTTAGTTGCGTGTTGTTGGGGTGAAGTGGTTGCGTGTTGTTGTGGGGCTGAAGTTAATTGCCGTGTTGTTTGTGGGTGAAGTTGGTGCGTGTTGTTGTGGGTGTGAAGTTTAGTTGCGTGTTGTTGTGGGTGAAGTTAGTTGCGTGTTGTTGTGGGTGAAAGTTGGTTGCGTGTTGTGTGGGTGAAGTTGGTTAGCGGGTTGTTGCTGGGTGAAGTTATTGCGTGTGTTGTGGGTGAAGTTGGTTGCGTGTTGTTGTGGGTGAAGTTGGTTGCGTGTTGTTGTGGTGAAGTTAGTTGCGTGTTGTTGTGGGTGAAGTGGTTGCGTGTTGTTGTGGGTGAGTTGGTTGCGTGTTGTTGTGGGTGAAGTTAGTTCGGTGTTGTTGTGGGTGAAGTTAATTGCGTGTTCGTTGTGGTGACGTTAGTGCGTGTTGTTGTGGGTGAAGTTGGTTGCGTGTGTTGTGGGTGACTGTTCGTTCGGTGTTGTTGTGGGTGAAGTTGGTTGCGTGTTGTTGTGGGTGAAGTTAATTGCTGTGTTGTTGTGGGTGAAGTTAGTTCGGTGTTGTTGTGGGGTGAAGTTAGTTCGGTGTTGTTGTGGGTGAAGTTGGTTGCGTGTTGTTGTGGGTGAAGTTAGTTGCGTGTTGTTGTGGGTGAAGTTTGTGCGTGTTGTTGTGGGTGAAGTTAGTTCGGTGTTGTTGTGGGTGAAGTTGGTTGCGTGTTGTTGTGGGTGAAGTTAATTGCGTGTTGTTGTGGGTGAAGTTAGTTCGGTGTTGTTGTGGGTGAAGTTAGTTCGGTGTTGTTGTGGGTGAAGTTGGTTGCGTGTTGTTGTGGGTGAAGTTAGTTCGGTGTTGTTGTGGGTGAAGTTGGTTGCGTGTTGTTGTGGGTGAAGTTAGTTCGCGTGTTGTTGTGGGTGAAGTTGTTGCCTGTTGTAACGGGTGAAGTTGGTTGCGTGTCCGTGCTGTAAACTGAGAGGCAAACAGAGCTGTGAGCAGCACCAACCGGAGTGGACAGTGTCTCCAACCCACCGTCTGACTGTAGGGAACATTATGAGCCATCTGAGGATGTTTATTAATGACCTTGGCATGGCTGGAGGTGGCTGCCATGCTGTTAATGCTATTCACCTGGCACACAGCGGACCGTGGCAGCACACAAAGAGAGGCAGGGAGGCAGAGGACAAGGCGCCTGGTGGACATCCATATTAATGCCCAGCTCAGCCTGTGTTCTGCTGCCATGAGCTCCAGCTGAAGGCCAGACAGCAGCCTGATCCCGCCGGACGCCGCTCCTTTATCTTCATACCGGCACATCCGCCGCGGCTCAAACTGTCACCGGACGTCTCAAAAGATGTCCGGAGACGTCCTCACAACGTCTTCAGATGTCTTCTGATGTTCTGAGGAGTCGCTGAGACGAGAGGGGCAAAGTTTGGAAGTCCACAGAGAAGATTTAACTTCACTTTGAACATCAACATGTTGAGTCTAACGGGACGTTTTCTGCATCCAATGCTGAATTTATTACTTAGTTTAATAATGTTTCCCTCCATCGTCTCTCCGTGCGGTTGTGATGCTGCGTTGGGTGTTGTGTGCAGGTTTGATGGGTTTTATTTTTTTAGTCAAAGGTGAAGTTTTGTGCATCAAAAACAAGAAGAAAAACCAACCTGTTATTTCATTCATCGCCGCGCTGTGCAGCTCCATAGAGATGAGATGAGTTGAGGAGGTTTAGGTCCGTGCAGATCATTCACTTTTACAGACTGTTAACTGCAGATGTTCTCGTATGCCGTTCGTATCTAAAACCTCTGAAAAGTAATGCACTGTAATTCATGTATATCCCACAGTCGGGTGGATGGGCGGGTCAAAAAACACCAGACTTTCGTCAAGCACACTGGTTGTTTCCCAGAAGTCAACGTTGGACTGGTCACGTGACTTCCGTATTTAAGTTACGCCACTTAACCCAGACCGCGATCTTTTCCTAAACCTAACCAAAAGGTTTCCTGTGAAGACGGATCTTTATTTAGAAAAGACTGTATGCATGTCACCTTGCTGTATTTATAAGCACGCAAAATGAAGGATAGCTCCAGCCGGTTCGCACGAAAAGGCGTATAAATGCTACGATAATGCACGAGGCGTGTAGCGTGCAATAAGTTTGCCTTTCTTGATTTCCGCATGTCATCTGTAACGCCATGTATCCTTGTACTGACTGCAATGTAAACACATCCTCCTATAAATGCTACGCTAAGAGTTAGTGACGTAGAATATAGAGAGAGAAAGACCACGGATGGTGGGCGGGGTCCAACAAACACAGGACTTTTAACCAGGAGACCCGTGTCCGAGACCTTTGTTTTGTTTTTACGTTAGTGACGTTTGTCACGTGTTTATATGACGTTTGTGACGTGTTTTTTCTGTAGTGGGGTTACGTTGTTTCTGTACGTGTTTTATTTAGTTTAAGTACTTATTTTAAGCCCAACCATGACAATTTCCCTTACCTTAACTAAGTACTAACTGCGGACGTTCGCATGGCGTACAAATGACACGTAAAAAGGCTAAAGTGCGTACCTATGAGACGCAGAATATCCATGTAATGTTGTGGTATTTATACGCCTCCCCGTGTGACCAGTTGAGGGAAGACGTCGGAGACCACTGTTCGTACCTCGTATGAAACCAGAAGTCAATGTTGATATGACACGTAACTTAAAAAATGCCACTTAACCACAACCTGTTCCTGAGCCTACCGAAGTAGTTTTGATTGCCTAAACCTAACCAACATGTTTCCTGTGAAGACGGAAGTTTATTTTGAAAGACTGTACGTATGACATTAACACGTGTTGCTGGACATTTGTAGGAAAACGCACGAAAAATGAGGACTAACTTTTCATACGAAGTGTTGTATGAGGATACGTTGCTCATCGCCGCCACAGGAAGTCAAATAAACTACATGATAAATGTGTTATTGTTTTGTCTGTTTGTTTAGTTCCTTAAAATACATCCGAGTTGGAAACAAACAAACCAGTTTCATCCAGATAATCAAACATTTA